>NC_070648.1:1740850-1745072 GCF_947347685.1 Pleuronectes platessa | reverse complement strand
ACAGAGAGTCGGCTGTATCGTGACATAATGACGTCATGGACTCACGGTCTGGAAAGTGACCTGATACACAAGTTCCTGAAATCTGTATTCTCCATATGAGACAATTATTTTACTTCTCTCTTGATTTCCAACGTCAGTAAACAGAGATCCAGGCCACTGTGGATTGACAGCTACTACCGTCCATAGGAGCAGGTTGCAGGTATAGGTGGGCGTGCATCGCCTCCAGCTCTCGGTCAGGGTTGCTTCTGGTTTTGAATAAAAACCAAGTCGGCTCTGGCTTCAAAGCGGCAGCTGGGTGTAACCAGTGGAAGACGTCACACTGGGTTCTTGACCACTGACCACACTGCAGGGCGGAGTGAACAACCATCTGTCAGAGAGCAGGACGACCACCACACAACTTGACTATGAGGACAATCTGACGTCAGGCAAAGAAAAATCAGAAAATCAGATGAGATGTTCAAATCCCCCCAGCGCGTTGTGGGTCTGCCCCCGAGTCTGCCCCTCACAACCAGGGGAGCACATCATAACCTCCATTTATTAGCAGTTAATCAAAAGTTGTTCTATGTGCATGTGAGCAGAAGTCACACGTTTGTGTTCGATAGAGTTGGAGTATGAAGGTTCCCGTTGCCCCCCCCCCCCCCCCCCCCCAGGATTGTCCATGTTGTGCGGAGTGTGTTCCGTGGCCCTAGTGTGTGTGTGTGCACTCCTGGAGGGGGAAGGGTGGCTCACCCCGTCTGAGACAGCAGAGGGATATAAGCCATTTGGTCAACATTCCTCCAGGAGCATAACAAATTACTACTGTGTGTGTGTCGGTGTGTGTGTGTGTGTGTGTGTGTGTGTGCACGTACATGTGTCTGTCTTGTAGATTTGCGACTCAATCAGCCGCTAAGTGACTCGTTGTGTCGCTCAGTGTGTCGTCAGGTCAGGGCTTGAACCTGCTCTGGTGAAAAGACGTAATGTAATGGTTTGTTTTGACTGCGTTGTGTTACATCGCACACGTCATGTAACGCAAACTTTCTATCCATGGGCTCCTTTGTTTCCTACATGTACGAGTTTGATAACTGCAACACTGCCCCCTGGTGAATTAATTACAAGTTGGCGTAGCACATATGATACATTTGCAGTAATATCTGATCATTTGATTTTAACACAACTACAAACAAACACAAACTTTACTCGTCAGTTTGTTGTTGTGTGTAGATTCCTGGTCTTGACCCACATGTGTGATAAACGACCAGCAGGCGTTTTTTAGGCTCGTTTATCATCGAACGCACACCACCAGTTGTGGGTCCCGTGTGTTTTGGGTCATCTTTTGTGTCTTTTGTTGGATGTGTTTGTGATGACTAAGTGGTGAGTTCTCTCCATTGTTGTGTTGGACAGAGCAGCAGCTGCTGAGCTGTCAGCTCACTTTCATGAGGGGTTTTACTGTATGACCTCATGCCAGCTCGCTGCCGGGTTGTTGTGTCCCTCGGGTTCCTGTCGGTAAATCACAGAATCAATAATTTAAGAATCAATTAATCATATAACTGGGTTCAGAAATCTCCAGGAGGGGTTGTTGATGGTTCCCAGTGGCTCGTCTGGACTTCAGTGTCTCCTCCCATCAGACCCCTGCAGACCAGACATGGCTCATCTAACCCGTCTGCATGGACGACCTACTGTGTGTTAACCACGCAGGGTTGTTGCTATTTAACTTTGTGAGGATTCGATACATGGGCTGTGATTTGATGGGTTTTCCGGCCTTTTGCCTTTATTTTGAAAGGGGGTTAGCCAGTGTGGGGGGGGGGGGGGAGGGAGTATGCAGCAAAGGGCCAGGATGCAACCGAACCTGCAGGAGGACTCAAGCCTCTGTGTGTGTGTGTGTGTGTGTGTGGGGGGGGGGGGGGGGGGTGTCCGTGCTGCACGCTGCTATTTGATGGATTTTCAATTCAACGCAAGTTAAATTCAAAGTTCTCTCTGATTTCTGTTTCCTTTCCCTCATAATTCTTATTATTACGTATTTTGGAAAAACACCCGGTGGACGTAGAAGAAGAATCACTCCTCAGTCGACTCAACTTGTTCCTGCACATGCAACTGTTTTCAGTTTTGTTCTAATCCCCGTGTTGTTTATTCAACTTAGAGCTGATTCTTTAAATTCAGTTAAACATTTAAAGCCCTGTTTTACTATAGAATTCTGAAATATTGTTGGGCTAAATCCAAACCGAGGTCTAGACACGTGGGCGAGGGGCACGACTTGTCTCCAGAGATGTTTGTTGTTTTCTATTTGTGTCTGGATTCTTCTCGGTGTTCCTTGGTGGGACATCAGGCCCGAGTTCCTTGGTGGGACATCAGGCCCGAGTTCCTTGGTGGGACATCAGGCCCCGTGTTCCTTGGTGGGACATCAGGCCCGTGTTCCTTGGTGGGACATCAGGCCCGAGTTCCTTGGTGGGACATCAGGCCCGTGTTCCTTGGTGGGACATCAGGCCCGTGTTCCTTGGGGGGACATCAGGACCGTGTTCCTTGGTGGGACATCAGGCCCGTGTTCCTTGGTGGGACATCAGGACCGTGTTCCTTGGTGGGACATCAGGCCCGTGTTCCTTGTGGGACATCAGGCCCGTGTTCCTTGTGGGACATCAGGCCCGTGTTCCTTGTGGGACATCAGGCCCCGTGTTCCTTGGTGGGACATCAGGCCAGTGTTCCCTGGTGGGACATCAGGCCCGTGTTCCTTGGTGGGACATCAGGCCCGTGTTCCTTGTGGGACATCAGGCCCGTGTTCCTTGGTGGGACATCAGGCCCAGGGTTCCTTGGTGGGACATCAGGCCCGTGTTCCTTGGTGGGACATCAGGCCCGTGTTCCTTGGTGGGACATCAGGCCCGAGTTCCTTGGTGGGACATCAGGCCCGTGTTCCCTGGTGGGACATCAGGCCCGTGTTCCTTGGTGGGACATCAGGTCCGTGTTCCTTGTGGGACATCAGGCCCGTGTTCCCTGGTGGGACATCAAGCCCGTGTTCCTTGGTGGGACATCAGGCCCGTGTTCCTTGGTGGGACATCAGGGCCGTGTTCCTTGGTGGGACATCAGGGCCGTGTTCCTTGGTGGGACATCAGGCCCGAGTTCCTTGGTGGGACATCAGGCCCGTGTTCCTTGGTGGGACATCAGGACCGTGTTCCTTTGTGGGACATCAGGCCCGTGTTCCTTGGTGGGACATCAGGCCCGTGTTCCTTTGTGGGACATCAGGCCCGAGTTCCTTGGTGGGACATCAGGCCCCGTGTTCCTTTGTGGGACATCAGGCCTCGTGTTCCCTGGTGGGACATCAGGCCCTTGTTCCTTGGTGGGACATCAGGCCTGTGTTCCCTGGTGGGACATCAGGCCCGTGTTCCTTGGTGGGACATCAGGACCGTGTTCCTTTGTGGGACATCAGGCCCGTGTTCCCTGGTGGGACATCAGGATCGTGTTCCTTGGTGGGACATCAGGAGGTCTGTGCTCCTTGGTGGGGACATCAGGCCCGTGTTCCTTGGTGGGACATCAGGCCCTTGTTCCTTTGTGGGACATCAGGCCCGTGTTCCTTGGAGGGACATCAGGCCCGTGTTCCTTGGTGGGACATCAGGCCGGTGTTCCTTGGTGGGACATCAGGACCGGGTTCCTTGGTGGGACATCAGGCCCGTGTTCCTTGGTGGGGACATCAGGCCCGTGTTCCTTTTGTGGGACATCAGGCCCGAGTTCCTTGGTGGGACATCAGGCCCGAGTTCCTTGGTGGGACATCAGGCCCGTGTTCCTTGGTGGGACATCAGGCCCGTGTTCCCTGGTGGGACATCAGGCCAGTGTTCCTTGGTGGGACATCAGGCCCGTGTTCCTTGGTGGGACATCAGGCCCGTGTTCCTTTGTGGGACATCAGGCCCGTGTTCCTTGGAGGGACATCAGGCCCGTGTTCCTTGGTGGGACATCAGGCCGGTGTTCCTTGGTGGGACATCAGGACCGGGTTCCTTGGTGGGACATCAGGCCCGTGTTCCTTGGTGGGACATCAGGCCCGTGTTCCTTTTGTGGGACATCAGGCCCGAGTTCCTTGGTGGGACATCAGGCCCGAGTTCCTTGGTGGGACATCAGGCCCGTGTTCCTTGGTGGGACATCAGGCCCGTGTTCCTTGGTGGGACATCAGGCCCGTGTTCCTTGGTGGGACATCAGGCCCGTGTTCCTTGGTGGGACATCAGGCCAGTGTTCCTTGGTGGGACATCAGGCCAGTGTTCCCTGG
>NC_070648.1:1638350-1738350 GCF_947347685.1 Pleuronectes platessa | reverse complement strand
TGACATCATTTTCCACCGACCACAACGTCCAGCGCTTCCACATGAGAAGCAGTTTCCGAGCTATTATGTCGGATTAGGAAGTTCTGAAGAGAGAGGCGGCGTGTGTGCGTCTCGGAGCATCTGTGTTTATGTGTTTACGGTTTATTGCGACGTAGCCGTGCCTCAAACCAAAGAACTCACCACACACACACACACACAGAAACACACACACACACACACACACATTCCACTGTGCAATGTTCTCTACTTTTCGTGGGGACCCTGGCAGATCGACTCCAGCTTTTGAGGTCGGACATGTCACAAGCTCCTCTTTGTTTACGGCATCTTCTCCTGTCGTCTTCCGTCTGAAGGACACATCCTTTCATCCCTCGTCCCTGTGGACTGATGGGGACGATGAGTGGGGACGTTCAGAGTCATAACGTCCCTCAGGTTGTGTCCTCGTGGGACGGAGGGGAGTGGAACTTCTGAAAGGGGAACCAGAATGATCCCGTCCCAGGAACTAAAGATAAATGATACCTTCCATAAAACCAAAAGGAAGCATCCCTTTTAAAAAGAGATGTACTTGGTTTGCTTTTAAAGGTGGAGAGATTGACGGAAGAGGGAAATGTAGGAGTGATAGATGAACTGAGACAGACAGAGGGAAAGAAATGGAAGGAGGGAACAGGAAGAGGAGGGATTAAGGAGGATGAAACGCTCCATGACAGAAGGGATCCTGCAGGAGAACAGGTCGTCTGCAGGCTGAGAGATGGATGAAGAGATAAAAGACGAGGAGATACAATCGGGTCATGGAGGGAAGTGCTCATGGTTTCAGGTTTCTGGACAGATTGATGCTTTCCTGTCTTCAGCTGGTCTGAGAGCTGCTGGAAGACGACTTCTCTGATCCCGGCTCGCCAAAGCCCGACCTTGAAGCTCTGACCTTTCCAGCTGACTGAGGCTGTTCCTCTTTGAAACTCCAACAATCGACAGAAAGCTTCTTTTATAAGAGACTAAAACTTCCCCTCAGGTTTTTCTCCCCTAAAAAACAACTTGGAAGCTTGGAAAGGAAACAATGAGAGACTGAGCTGCTCAATAAGATTTAATCGTATTTACAAACACACAATGCACAATGTACTACGCAAATACACAACACACATCCAGTCCTGACACTGCACCAGGTTCTGAGGAAATGTTTGGCAGATTTTAGTTGAGAGGGCAAGGTCATCTAGAGCCGATTGTGAAGTTAATATTTCACCCGTGGTTAAGTGTGTGTGTGTCTGTGTGTGTGTGTGATAGAGGAATTCACACATGCACTTAGACTCTTTTGTTTTGACATTGATGGATCAGTCCGGTCCGTCCCTGGTCCCACCAGGCCGCCGACCTTTTGACCTCTGCTATTGTCAGTGCTGGACACCGGATCTAATGGCTTCCATACTCCACCAGAAACACACAGCCAGGGGCCTGTGTGTGTGTCTGTGTGTGTGTGTGTGTAGAGCTGGACTTGTATAAACTTAAACTTCCATCACATTACCTTCATTATGAAACTGATCTTCTTCTTATTAGAGGAACGAGTCACTTCTCTTTCCTGGTGTTTGTTCTCATTATTTACAGCAGGAGAAGTTAAGGGGATTGATAAGTGGTTTTAGTTAAGATAAGTTTCATGAATGTAAAGTGTGGATTCAGGAGCACTGACTCGAGATCAGTGGGAAACAGCTGTGTGTGTATAACAGGGGTGTTTTAACAGCAGCTGGACGGAGCAGTGTTATCGCCTCATGGTCATTAGATCTCGACCCAGTGGGAAGATATTTAGTGTTATGGCTGCTGAAAAAAATTAAGGAGCAAATCAAATTGATTTTAGATTTGAAAAAAGGTTGCATTTCATCCCCCAGAGATTTAATCCAGGGTCAGTATCGAGCTGTCATTGCATTAGTGCTGCTCTCAAAACTAATTGACTCAATATCAGTGTGTGTTGTGTGTTTATATGACATCACAACATTTCTAGTCGTCGTTTATTATAAACAATATCTGTGATTTACCTAAACTTCCATTAAAATGTGCTCTAAACCCGTGAATATGTTTTTTCCTGCTCGCGGTCACGTAACAATTTCACCAGATCATGTTTTGTAAGGATCAGGAGGACAGTTAAATAACCAGGAGAACACCCTCTGCTTTGTGTGTGTCTGTGTGTGTTTGTGTGTGTTGTGTGTGTTTCTGAGAGTGTGCAGTCTCACCACGTCCCTAAAAAACCTCTGGGAGCGTTTGTATATTTGAGTCGAGCACCAGTCCATCTCCTAAAGGACCTCTTCCCCCTGTGCTGTTAACATATACACCAATCCGTGTGTGTATGTGTGTGTGTGCACATGTGTCAACTGGATTATTACACTCTTTTTGTGTGTCACTTAAGTGTGTATGAAGAAGGTGAAATGTCACAGTTTGAGTGTCGGATTTATTGTGGATTAGAGGGAGTCAGTGTTGAGTGTGTGTTGTTGTGTGTGTGTGTGTGTGTGTGTTTTCTGCTCCCCCGCTAAGCATTGTGGGTAGTGTCGGCTTTGATGTGGCTGAGACGAGGGTCTTGTTTTCCCAGATTAAGAGAGGATTTCGATGGGTTTACTGGAGCTCAAACTGGGACCAACATCTCTGGTGTGAAGCTGCACCAGTGATCACCTGTCAGTCAAACGGCGTGGGCGGCACAGCAGCGTCTGTTTTCTTTTGAATGAAGAGTTTCTTTCTTCATCCTCTGCAGCTCAGCTCGTCTTCCTCACTCGAGTGTCGAACCCATATATTGTGTTTATGTGTTTATACAACACAACACAAGTTATCAAACTGTAGAAACACACAACTCTTCTCTGTTCGATGCTCGAGTTCAGCAAACCTCGGTGACTCTTTAATTAGAAACTTAAAATATTTAGTCTCGTCCTGGGAGTGCGGCTAATAATAATAAACGAGGCCGGTAGAGACCCACCAGGAAGTGGAGACGGCATATTTAAAATAATTAACTGAAAAAAAGTTTCTGGTTGGAAAACAAACTTTGAGAAACCACAGAGCCGACGGGAGTGTTTGGATATATAGAGGTTTGTATATGAGCAGAGGAATTCTTCAACTGTCTTTTAATGAGGGACGTGAGGACAGTGCTGCTCTTTATTAGGTTGTTTCCAAAGGTTGCTCTGGATCACTCACCGACTCGCGTCATGGTCCCATCGAGGTTTTGGTGGAGGGATGGAAAAAAATTTTAAAAGCAGAGAGCGGTTCATCTGAGTGAAGGTGAGTCTGTCCCAACGTGTGGTCGGTGGCCACCACCGCGAGAGGCCGACATATCAGGGACTCGCTCGAACAAAACCCACAGTGTTAACCAGGGAGGGGGGGAGAGGGAGGGAGAGAGAGAAGGAGAGAGAGAAGGAGAGAGAGAAGGAGAGAGAGAGCTTACTCACATGTTGCTGTTCGTCCATGTGACTGTTCCACAGGATGTTTTTCTGTGGCTGATAGATAAGTCGATTGAACCAAATAGGTGTAAAGGTGGGATGTGGATCCTCTCCTCCTCTCCTCTCTTTCCTCATCCCCCTGTTATTGAACCTGGGCTCTCTGCTCCTCTAAGGGCCCACATGGCTGCGTCTTCCCCCCAGAAGGGGCTTCCCTGTGTGGGGCATCGTTGTGTGGACATCTCCCTGGGATCCGTGGAAAGGACGTTTCAGGACGACACACCCCACTCCCCACCACCAGGGGTCAATGGGAGCTGGTGGTTTCACGTCTCGCTGCCGGTTGCTGTTTTGGTGTGAGCGTGGGAGCTTTTCTCTTTTTCCATCTCCGGCCGTTCCCCTCCTCCCGCCATGATAAAGAAGGCCTTGTGTGAGCGTGGGTGTGAGGAAGGGAGGAGAGCCTCACAAGGCCCAGACTGGAGGGCAGGGGTTGATGAAGGGTGTGTGTTTCTCTGTGTGTGTCTGTGTGTGTGTGTGTGTAGCTGAATGAGCAGCAGTGAGAAAATGGAGCTCACATTCCGGCCATCAGATCTAGAAGAGCAGCTCCTGGAGAATTAAAGGTGTCTGCTCTACCTCGTGAATTGAATCCCACAGGCTGAAAGCTGGAGGGAGTTCGTGGATGTATTTTCCCAGAATGCACCTGCATTTTGTCAATGAGTTATTTAGGCTCTAGTCAGCTGCATTCGCTTCCTGATTGGCTCTCATCAGTAACTTCACTTCCTTGTTTGTAGTATTTTGAGTATCGAAACAAACCACCTGCAGAAACCTCACGTAGATATAAGAGGAAACTGGTTTTATATATAGTTTGGTGATTCACAGCTTTGTTCTCTAGAAGGCCCAGTATGCAGAGTCCAGGAGCCAGTTCCCACACACGAGACCAGTTGATTCAGTCACTTTTCCCATCGCAGTCCTTGACCTCATTCTGGAGAGTAGGTCAAACACTTAGTGACTCAGACTCGTGGCTCTAAGCAGACCTCTTCCAGCACTGGGAATTAAGATGAATTTAAAACGCTGTCAAAACATGTGGGAACAACTGGGCTCCACGTTCAGGGCTGGGGAACCCCCCCCCCCAACTGGTAGCGTCGACCTCCAGCTCCTCAGCCGTGTTCTCGACCTCTGCTTCCCGGTGCAGGTCCCAGCGGACACACATGTGCTGGTGTTGTGGGTCCGAGCGCCGGCGGTGAAGACAAAAGCAGCAGCAGCAGTGTGTAGCTGGTGTGCAGCAGGGGGTCCTGGGAGTCCTCCCTCCCCCGAGGCTCTTTGTCCTGGGGGGGTTTCTGCAATGGTCTCGGAGCATGTGTTGACCTGTCGGCTTGACGGCTCCATTCAGGGCCCGACGGTCACAGGACATTTCCATACGCAGGAGCAGTTTAAACAGAGATGTCAAGTTATGGTCGATAATCATACGTCGCAGTTACACACACGCAAATGATGGGGGGGGGAACCAGAAGCCTGGATCTGTACTTCTGCTCTGCACCGTTCAGTTTGAGTCATAAATACTCTTGGATAAAGTCATTTGAAAGAATCTGTTCACAGGAAACTCTCCCACGCGTTTATCAGATCTTCAGAAAGTTTGATATTTAACTTTTTTCTGAACTTTTCCTGCCTGAGACTGAACGAGATACTCGAACATTAAAAGATACATCTTTCTTAATTTATTTATCACGTCAGCCCGCTGCACAGACACACACCATACAAGTGAAAACTCAGTGTAAACCTTCACATCCAGGAGGTGGCGTTTAATGTGTAAACTATTTACAGCTCGACTATAAAACAAACTCGGCTGCTGTTTACAGGTCTGTGGTCAAAACCCATTTCCTCACGGGTTCAGATTTTACAAAGGTCGATTCTCTTTACATTTTAATCAATGTTATAAACACACAAGATCTGATTTTAACTGTAAATCTGTGATAACAATGTGTGCGTTTACATTGTGTGCGTTCGAACACACAACAAACTGATCCCAGTTTGAGTGTAAACACTTTTACGAGTCCTGTGTAAATCCTCTTGTGTTGTCTTTGTGTAAACAGAGGCGAAACTGTTTCCTTCACTTAATTTCTTCTCGTGTGTTTGTGTGTGTTGCACAAATGAGTCCTTGTGTTTCAATGTAGATTTTGTGTCTCTTCAACAGTTAAACACAAAGACACAACCTGTGTGCGTGTGTATAAGCTCTGGTTGCCTGCAGACCAGCTCAAAGCTGTGTTACTCAGAGAACTAGTCATTTTCTCCGTCTGGACCTTTCAGTAATGTGAGGTTATAAACGCACGTGTGTAGCCACCGCCTTGCAATGGCAGACACACACACACACACACACACACACACACACACACACACACACACACACACACATATGCACACGTATGTAAAGCCACTGCAGTAGCTCATGCTGTTTAATATTGAAGTGCAGATGTTTGCTTTCTGTCAAATCCGCACAAATACACAACTCAACACACACACACACAAACAAACAAACACACACATGCACTCTGCTGCAGGATCTTTTTGTACCACACTGTTAATAATCTTTAGACTGGAGCTGATAGTTTTTGATAAAGAGGCCGTTGTTTGATGAAGTTTGCAGTGTGTGTGTGTGTTTGTGTGTCTGTCTGGGTGCTAGTGTCAGATGATAGCTGAGTGATGACAACCTGTGACCAGCATGAGGATTCCTATTTTTCTCCGGGCACAATGACGGGCACCATGCCACCTCACAGACCCACACACACATGCACACACACACACACACACATGCACAGACACACACTTAAGGCAATGAAGTCACCCCTTGAATCTAAAAATAAAAGGGTGTGCCTGCCTGGTGTGCACGTGTGTGTGTGTGTGTACGTGTGTGTGGTTCAGCTAACAGAGAGGGTATTCTTCTCCGTCTGCCCAGAGCAGAGGGTGACTTCACCCACTCTGGACATGGCCCAGGCACACACACACACACACACACACACACACACACAGACACACACACAGCCTCTGCCCAGTCATGTAGGTCTGACTGCAGTGAAACTGAGTTTAACTGGCCCAGAGGTTTTCACGAGCTTCTTTCAAACCCCCCCACACGTTCCTGTGGATCACTTTCATCACCGCATCCTAAAAAGTTCACGACTTCTCCTCGGAGCTCCGGTGGTGGAGCTCCGAGGAGAAGTCGACTCTGGTGAAGCGGCACCGCGGCTCAGGTTGTTCTCTTCTGTCATGTGGATTAGTTATCAACTGTTTGACATTTGACGTTTTTAATGATATTTTTAATTTGGCAATTCGTTAATATTATCAGCTGGTGATAAAGGAACCTTCATCTTCGTCTCCTTTCATCCTCACCACCTTCCCTTCCATCCTTAAAGTTTCACCCCTTCTTGCTTCATTTATTAAGTTTTTATTCTCTCATCTTCATATTTTCCTCGCACCCTTTTCTCCTCATCTTCATCACATCCTCTTCTTCTACTTTTGCTGCTTTTCAAACTCCCTTCATCATGTGTCCCACTCATTCTTTCCTTCTTCTTCTCCTCCCTCTCTCCCGCTCTTTTCACACTTCATCTTCACCTTCTTTCCTCAAAGGTTATTCCCCTTCATCTTCATCTTCCTCTCCTTTTCTTCCTCCCAGTCATTGTCACCTTCTTCTTCTTCCTCATGTGAAAGTGATGGATCACATTTTGAGCTTAACGGTCCACTGGTAGTTTCAGCAGTGTGTGTGTGTGTGTGTCTGTGTGTGCGTGAGTGTGTGTTTGTTTTTCCTGAGTCCTACAATTATTACATAACAGAATAATACGGGTTCATATTAAAGATTGTGTATTTGACTTTCTAACTATGTATGTTGTGTTTGGGAACATTGTGTGTGTGTGTGTCTGTGTGTGTGTGTGTAGACTCTCTCTATGATTTTGGCATGTGTGTGTGGAAATACCTTAATTTCCACAGTGTATAACACCATAGCAACCCAAACAGAGGTGTGCGAGTCCCAGACTGTGAAAATCCTTCATTTCATGCTCCGGCCACAGACACACACACTACACAGCTTGTTTCTGATTGGACGACCGGTATCGACCAATAAACCCCAGTGACCTGTCTTTAAAGAGACTCTCACTGGGCTGACGACCTTTGTTTGACCCCACGGACTTTTCATTTTACATGATCATTGTTCAGAAGCAGAAGTTGTGTTGAAGTTGTGATGAAGTTGTGGTGAAGTTGTGGTTCCCTGTTCAGGTATTTCCCGTGTTGGACCTGTTTGAAGTCAGAAGACGTGACAGCATTAGTCCCGGGGGGGGGGGACGTGGCAGCGAGCTCCAGTTAATATATGAAAGACCCCCCCCCCCCCCCCCCCCGCTGCGTGTCTGTAAAAATCCCAAAAGCGTAAAATAAGAGCCGTGTTTCCATGACATGCACTCTTTTGATATTTGCAGCAGCAGCGGTGAGAGAATGAATGAAGGGATGATGGAAAAGAGGGAGGGACACAAGTCTGCTCTTCATTTTCACACCATGACCAGGACTCTGTTCTTTTTTAATACGCGCCCCTGAAGGATTTAATATATCGGGTTTAACGGTGGAGTTCACCCGGGTTTGACATCGGAAAGAGCCGAAAAAACTTCAGCTCCGTGTGTAGTGTGGGGAAAAAACAGAACTTCACGAGCTGGAGCTGATCTCAGACAAGCACTGATCCTCCTGAGGTTCACAGCAGGGGGTCACGTGTGTGTGTGGACATCACATTTTTCCACGACACATATTCAAAAAGAAAACAAATATCTACAAAGTGACATATTACTACACACTAAATATCTCCCTCTGTTTTGAAATGAGTCGGTGGTCCATCCCTGTGTCTCTCGTCTGTCTCTCTCTCATCCTGTCCTCTCTCTCTCTCATCCTGTCCTCTCTCTCTCTGTTGATGTGATTTACGGATGAACTCAGTCCTCTCACCGCACGGCACCACGCAACTCGCCATCCTTTCACCCCCCCCCCCCGCCCCCCCGCAGCCCGGAGAACGCTCTCAAACATCCCAGCAATGCTTTAACAACACGGAGCTTCACCACTGTGTGACCCACGGTCAGCGCTGTGGCACACACACACACACAGACACACACAGACACACACACTGTCTGTTAAGGAGGAATGTGATGGGTTCTGTGGGATGTTTGGTCCAGACGATGCTCTTTCTGGGGGACGTGTCCATGGGGACAGACACAGACCAAGTAGAAATGGGTTTTAGAGGAATCGTCTTGGCAGCGCCGGGACGTTTCTCCGACTGACTTTTGATTCTTACGATTATTTTTGTATATCCCCTTCATCTGAAAGCCCCCCCCCCCCCCGACTGGTTTCTCCTTCATCTCAACCGACTCTTTGTTTCCGCAGATCGAGGACGGAGGGAAGGCGGCGCACTGCGAGACGCTGAAGGTCGGGGACGAGCTCATCAACATCAACGGGTCGGCGCTGTACGGCAGCAGACAGGAGGCGCTCATCCTCATCAAGGGCTCCTACAGGATCCTGAAGCTCACCGTCAGGAGGTAACAGCACTCTCCAGCTCGCGGCTTCCAAGATGGACGCTTGTCTGTCGTCTGTTCTTCCTTTCCCTTCTCGACCGAGCTGACTGTTGCTCTCCCCCCCCGGCCGGCCTGTCAGGAATGTACAAACCAGACATGCAAACGCACATGAAAGCAAAGTTCGCAGATAGAAAAGGTTTCACAGGAAGTGACCTTTGACCCTCAGGGTGTCAGAAGGAACACAGATACTCTCTGATGAGCACGGAGCCGTGTGTGTTTGTAAGGATTCAGAAAAGCATTCAGATCTGAGAAGTGAGGGATTTAGTGTTTTTATTATATTTACAGTATTTTGCAGATTATAAATCATGAAAACAACACTAACTCTACTATAAACATAGAATGAATACAAATAAATATGAAACAGAATTCCACAGAACCTCAAACCAAATATTCAATGTCTTAACACAAGTAAAGTTTTGTGTTGTTTTTTTAAATATTGGAAATTGTTTGATTCAAAGCTGTAGTTTCCTTCTCCGGCCACTTGGGGCAGCAAACACGCTGTAACCACAACACTGAGCTGCACTGAACGCCTCCATTAGTCATCTGATCCGTGGTTTACATAAATATGTTGATGACTGTGGTTTTTTTAAAGTTTATTTACTGCAGCATGACGCTGGTTGGCACAGGAGGAGAAACCGTTAATTGTTCCTCTCTCCCACTGGTTCCCTCCCAGTTCAGTGCTGGTATTTAGGCCTCTGGAAGCAGAACTAATGAGAGGAACGTTTCCACGCCGCGGACTTAACATGCGTGTTGGCGTCTTAACACGGACTCAAATGCTGCCGCTGCAGATCTGAGGTCAGATTTAACAGCGAGCTGCGTCAGCTGAGTTAACCCGGGGAAAAGCCGCTGATAGTTTCCTCTCTCGGTTTAGATTTAAAATTAAAGAATCACATTTGTGTGCATCGACTGTTCTCTCAAATACATAGGGTTTCATTTTGTTGTTGTGTGTTTGCGGTGACACTGAATCGTGTTATGACATCACAACCTTAGTTCCAGCAGTAAACAATAAAGCACTTTGTGAGGATACACTGAGGATGTCAGAGCTTCATCCACTTTCTGTGGTTTCAGTTTATTTACATGTTGATTTTACAGAATTCTTAAAATACAACAACCTTCACTGAGTGGACGTCAGAGGAAATGCAACAAATATCCACAAAGATAATTCTGTGTTTAATATTATTTTACTGCAGAGATAGAGGAAAAAAACATCTCTACACATTCTCAATTCCCCCCCCCCACCCCCCAGCCCCACACACACACACATACACACCCATAGACACACACACAATCCAGTTTGCAGGATTTTCCTCTCGATACAACTTTGACTCTGTCTTTTCCTCGGACAGCTTCAGACAGATGTTTGGCTGCAGCGCGTCCTGCTCTGGCTGTGAAACCAGATCGGCCGTCCAGCCCCCCCACAGACACACACACACACACACACACACACACACACACACACACACACACACACACACATACAGTACGTACAGTGTGAATTCAGCACAGACAGATGGACAAACATGTATTGAAGAAATGTTACTGGTAATGAGAATCACACCCAGTTTAATCCAGCGTGTCTGGAATGTTCTGTGAGTGTCTGACAATTCAGGGACTTTCCCAATGTGCTGTGTGTGTGTGTGCGTGTGTGTGTGTATGTGTGTGTGCATTCATCATTAACCATAGATCTAAATGTAACAGTTGTTGCTGTCTATGAATCCTCATCTCATGTGTAGAAGTGTTGTATTAACATCAGATCCTGGACCAGTCGTGCAGAAAATGCTTAAATTCTTTTAGATCTCATTCCCACAGATCTATAGAGCTGCAGGTCAAAGCTTCCTTAACTGGGAAGGAACCAACTAACCAAGCCACTAACCAACAAACTGTAATATGATAACTAGTCTGACAATAACTCCCCCTTGTGGGTCTGTGGACTAGCAACAGTGCTTGAGTGAGTTGTAAAGTTCTAACAAATAAACAGTTAAACAAATGGAACACAACCTAGATGGTAATTGGTCTGTCAATGACCACACAGCTCCCTCTAGTGGATGTGTAGACTCTTAAACATTAATAAAAGAGTAATAAAGCAGCTCTGGCATCTAAATATGATGTTCTCATAATTTGTAAAAGCTGCCGTTCTTTGGCTCCGTCCCATTTCGAGTTCACCTCAGTCAATTACTTGGAGCCATAACTTTTTTATACGCACTCATATAAACGTATGAAATGAAACCTCCAGTCTATTCGTTGATTCCTCGTTCCCTTCACCACGGCTCTTCCACGATGGCGTCTTTCCAGAGCAGGTTTCCAAACGTTCCTGCCAAATGTAGAGCGACTCCACCTCCAGTGTTTTTATACGTGTTCGTGTTTTTATACGTGTTCGTGTGCAGTTTGGAGAACGTGTGAGAAACCGCCCCTCGTGTCTTTCTCTGTTATTCTGAGCTCAATTAAAACTCACTTGACCCGAACAGGAGACGGAGAGTTTCTCCTGGAACCAGAGCACTTGTCTTGGAAACATCAGGAAATTACTCACTGGGGTTTCCCTGTGCGGCGGTTCTCATTTTACTGTGGGAGCAATGGTGGATAAACGGGCTTTGTACTGGGAAAGTGTTCATACTGGGGTTTTAATAATATGATGTAGATGTGGAGGAAGGAAACAAATGAGCTGCTGAAGTTGGAGACTCGAGGAAAATGGTGTTTTTGTTTCAGCTTTTCTCTGGTTTTGATCTGAGATGGATTTATAAAAGGGTGAATTGTGTTTGAGTTGGTTTTCATAACATTAATAAGCTGTTGTGTTATGAGGGAAATGAAAAATTCTTTCTTTCTCACCACATTTTGACTTACTTTCGCTTTTCTGACAGTTATTGTTTGAGGTTTCCCTTCATCCTTTACTCACCATTATTCAGTCTTTAGAGGAAACATGTTAAATTCGGACTCTCAGCACCGAGAGAAGACGCCTGCAGGCTAAATTTGGCAAACCACAGGAATCCACTGGTCTGCCCGGCTCTTTACTGGTGGGAGACGACAGCGGCTGCTCTGGTTTTTACCTTTAGGGATGATGTTTTTTAACAAATCACTCGTGTTGTGAGTTCCTCCTCATTAAGAAATCCACCATCATAAAGTAAACAGTGTAGAGAGGAAGAGAACTTCACTGATGTTTGACACGAGCTTCACTTTATGCATAATCTATCTTAACTGTAAATTCAATCAATCCTCTAAACATCTGACAATGTTAAAAAATAAAAACAAGCATCCTATCTTTCTTGGCCCATGTTCCATATCCCCCCCCCAGTTTCAAGGAAATCATTCTCCAGTTCCTGTGAGATCCTGCTGGGAAACAAACAAATCAAACTATAATTAGATAATTAGTCTTACAATAACCAAACAGCGCCCCCTTGTGGATAAAGAGACTTTCAGATATTCATCTCCTTGCTGCTTCAATGTGATCGTTCACTTTCTCTCTTCGACCCCAGGAGTGTTTTCGGCTCTTTACATCTTTCGGGGGGGGGGGAGGTTATCGCTGACTGACGATTTTTTTTTTCCCAATATATTTCTGGAATGGGAAAGAAGGATGTTTTTTTTGGCTCGACCTGGAAATGTTCCCTCTATACTACTTCCTGTTTTCACAGACCTTTTGTTAGATCCAACTGTACCCTGCGTGTGTGTCTGCGTGTGTGTCTGTGTGTGTGTGTGTGTGTGTCTGTGTGTGTGTGTGTGTGTGTGTTATGTCTCTCAGTGGGCAGCCGTGGACGAGGCCGGAGGACATTCTTCGGCTTTTGCATCATTTCCTGCTCTTCCCCAAACTTCCCGTCCAGCTCGTTCTTAGTGCGTTGGCAGAATCTGTGTGTTTGTGTTACAAAAAGCAGATTGTAACACAAACAGAGACCAAACACGTTGACTGACAGGCCGACAGGAAACCGCTCTTCAGACGCAGCTGTGTGCGCGTGTGTGTGTGCATCGAATGTTTGTGCACGTTTACATTGTGTTGTATATGTGGAAAACTGCATTACCCAGAAACCCCTGTGACGCTCCTGTAGCTCTGTTCTCTCTCCTAATTGTGGAGGATGATGTTATTTCCTCCCTTTATGATTCAAGGGCCGTTTTGCCAAATGAGATCAGGTTGTTTCACTCAAACAAGTCTTTTCCAGTTAAAGTATTGTCCTCTTAGTTATTTTCAGCCCTGACTATTTGTTTGTGGGATCAGGAGGATTCTTCAAAAAGCAGAGAATGCATCTCCACAGTACTTTGTAGTCTGATGGGAGACTTTTAACCTCTAATTACCAGCTCCTCCTCATCTCCATGTTTGATTCCCCAGAATGCACTTTGTATTTTTCTACCTCTACTCTGTCGGTTGCGGTTTCGCCAGCCGAGACCTTTGCTCCCCGTCTCTGCCCACTGAGAAAGTGCAGCTGCTTGTTTATCTTATTCTGATATCAATCTTCTTTCTTGTCACTTCCTCGAACTTCTCCCCCCCCCCCAATGTCAGGAGCAAATCAAAACAAATGCTGTGGGAAAAGAAACATCAGATTACAGAGCAACACAAACTCAGGCAGTGAACGTACGTGGCAGAGCGACACCAGCTCAGTGGCAGCAGGAGCGAACGTGGGGAATTAAAATGATAATTACTGGAGAGGCTGATGTTTTGACAGCATAAACAGGACTTTACGACAAAGACTCTTTCATGGCGTCTCACTCTTTCATCTCCGTTACACATGAACCAAACATTTATTCTCGCCGAAGGCCGAACGGGCGGGAGGACGAGCAGATGAAAGAATGGAAACAGGGAAAGTGGGGGAGCTGGGGTTTGTGGTTATTGTGTTTTTTAGGTATTTAGGTGAAATAACATTTTTGAAATGTTTTGACACGTTCCCTGACTCACACGTGAACACGAGCCGGTTCTCAGATTCAGATTCAGTGACTCAGATTTATGTATTTGGATAATTATTTGAATCATATCTTAAAGTTTTATTGTTTTTACCTCAATATGAGGATTTGGTTATTTTTGGGCTCAAGTGATATTGAACTGAATATCTGTGGGTTTTGCTCTAAAGCTGATCAAACACTGGACAATATTATTACTTCAGTAGTTTTTGCACAATTTGAGGAATCGACTTGTGGCTCAGATTCAACTGTGCAAAAGTCCAAGTGGATTTGAAATGAAACTTGGATTAAAGTTGTTTTAAACTTTTTCTTCCTCTCCAACATCGAGCTTGAACTTCCCACTGCTCTACTGGGAGCTGTGGTTCTGAGTGTTTGGGTTCGATTCTGCAGCGACTCAGTTTCTCAGTTTGTTTTTACTCATTTGTAATATTTGTTTTTAAATTTTTTATCTTCAGTCGGTATCGAGCTCGTCAGCATCCACATGCTGAGGTCCGAGCACACGCTTCATATTCATACTCAGACAGACGCAGGAGCAGTATGTGTGCACAGACACACACACACACACACACACACACACTTGAACTTGCACTCCCACATCCCCTTGTTTAGATTTCGGTACCACAGGGTCCCTGGTGACCGGGCAAGACTGAAGTCTGTGGTGCCAAGAACCGTGAAACACAATAGTCTGCCCCCCCCCCATCACTGCTTCCCAAACTGAACAATAGACATTCCTGGCATTCCTCAAGACCTCTTCCTCACACACACACACACAGACACACACACCCGTACAACACTCTGGGTCTGATTAGAGCCCTGGATGTTAATAATTTTCTTTGTGACGCAGTTTTCGGATGACTTATCGACACCGTGGATATTTGTGTGTGTGTGTGTGTCTGTGTTTCAGCTCATCTGCTGTCGCACTAAATCAACACAATGATCACAGACGGGGGCAGCGGCAGCCTGAGGGGCAGACGAGGGAGTTTATGAGATGTCACATCATTAGAGCTGGAAAAGATGTGAAGTTCATAATCCTCCACAATTCTGAATTCTTTCTAATAATTCAAAAAGTGTCCGCGCTGTCGACGGGACAATAAAAATAATAAAAGAGGGAATTCTGACCCATGAGTTTAGTAGCTTGTAATTATGATTCTTCAGATGTGGGGAACTAAATAAAGTCGAGAGGGGGGGGGGGGGGGGGGCAAAGCTAGCATCTGAGCTCAGTGACAAACTTTCTTCACTGAGCTGCTGATGAGACAAAACTTTTTGATTTTCTAATATAAGTAGTCAGCAGAATGATTGTGGTCTTGTTACAATGTGTGTGTGTATGAGTGTGTGTGTGAGAGAGAGTGTGTGTGTCTGTGTGTGAGTGTGTGTCCACTACGCGTGTGGTCTCCCACAGTTTATCCTTCTCCTCTGGCCTGGATTTTATTAACTGGCCCATTAAACAGCGACTCTGTGATACATGACGCTGCTCTGACTCCCTCCACACACACACACACACACACACACACACACACACACACACACACACACACACACACACACACAGCGGTTGTCTCAGACGTACACAAATTCCTAGAGGCCAGCTTGGACGCACACACACGTATGAAATATGTTTGCATGTCAGGGAACGGACATTAGGCGTCATCACACTACATCAGTGGTGGTAAAAGAGAGAGAGAGAGAGAGAGAGGGTTTTCCTTTTAACCCTGTAACCTTGCTCGCCCCTCGTGTTTCCTGACTTTTGACTTTTCACCTGTGCTGTGACATAAATCTCTCACGGCTCCTTGATGTGGCTGCAAATCAACCGACTGCTTTCTGTTTAGTTTTAATACTTTTAAAAACACTTTTGTCATCTTACAAAACAGCCACAAGCTGCAAATCTTCTATAATCAGAGGATGTTTCATGTTTTTCATGTTAATAACTTGATTTAAAATCAAAGTGAGTTTCTGTCAGTAGACGAACTTCAGCTAATCGGATATTCCTGCTCAAATTGAGTGTAATCGGCCGAGTGTTGTAGTTTCATCTGGATTCCTCCGGTCACTGCTCCATCAGTTAACAGCCGAGGAAGAAGTGTTAAAAGATGAAGGGACACGGAATCAATTTCAGTCATTTTATTTTGAAATCTGAAAGCCACTTCTAACCAGGAATAACCAGTCGGGAGTGAGGAGACTAACTTTTAAATGTTAGAAATGGCTTTACGAATGTGTTTTTAGTGTTGTGCGTGTCTTTGTGTGTCTTTGTGCGTGTCTTTGTGCATCCTGGCTGCAAACCAACGTCCGTGCAGGGACAATAAAGACACTTTGAACTTTGATCCTTCTGGCAAACCAGGAAGAGATGAAGAGCTGCTGCAGACACACAAAACACAATCCAACAATACTCACGTGAACCAACTTCTCCTTCAGCCGTTTACTTTGCACGAGGATGAACGGCGATAAAACTAAACCTAAAAACGTGAAAGTTGAATTTCTATATAATGCCCCTGCAGCAGAAGTGTGTGTGCATGCGAACGCAGAGATGTAGGTTCGATTCCCGATGCACCACAGTCAGAACTCTGAGTGGGAACAGGAAATGTTTGTTCAGAGCAGCGAGGCCTTGTGCTCCTCCGCTGGCAGACGAGCAGTTTAATAACTCGACTCATCAATATCTCTGAAGACGCTCACATGCTTCTCTCTGACGTCTGGTTCCTTCATTCCAGTCGTGGCTCATCACTGGTGCATCAGCTGATAGTGATTTATTCAAGTGAGCTTTGACTCTCTGCTTCTTCCTGTGCTTGTATGGAAATCAGAAATGTTTTAATCCCAAATATTGTGAAGGCATCATCCCCCAAAAAATCCCTGATATTCAGGCTCTGCCCGTGAATCAAGCTGCAGTGTTGTGTTAACGTTTGTGCGACACAACCAACGTAAATCCAGTTTAATCACAACATCTCCAAGTTGGAGGTGACAGACACACACACACACACACACACAGAGACACACACACACGATCTAGTGGGTCGAGTGGTAACAAACAGTGCATTGTGCTGCAGAAGCTAAAGTGGACTTCACCCTTCCTGCCATCGACCTCTGGTATGAGCCTAGTCTCACTGTACTGATTACCTGGTATGTGTGTGTCTGTGTGTGTGTCTGTGTGTGTAGTAGTCTACATGTCCAAATGTCTACGTGTTGTGTGCGTCTAAGCAGTTAACGCGTGTCTTCAAGTGAGTGTGTCGTGTAGAAATCCGCAATCAAGGGTGATGAGGGTCTGCAGTATAAACAATCACACACACACAAACACACACTCACAGACACACACACACACACACACACAGACGCATAAAGCAAACAAATACGTCCTAATTGCCTGCAAACACAAAGGGACTGAGGGGCGGGAGGAGCTGAGGCTCCGGAGCAGTTAACCCTTTTCCCCCTGTGAACGGAGAATGTAAGGAATCTGCTCACATGCTTGTGCATCACACACACACACACAGACACACACACACAAACACACACACACACACACACACACACACACACACACACACACACACACACACACTCAGTCTGCAGGAGATATAAGTCTGCAGGAAATCCTTTGAAGCCGGCCGAGACACTCGCTTGTTATTAAGCGTCTGGCTGGTTCAACACGTCTGGACGTTCGTTCCTCAAGGTTCAAGTCTGATCAAAAATAACTTATTAATATCTGAAAAGAATAATGTCACATGCACGAGTCGGTGCTGAATCAGTGTGGATTAGTTTTTACCTTTGTTCAGGAACATAGTTTATTGTTTTGATATTTAAAGGTTATGTGGGACTTTGTTGTTCAGTTAGAAACTTGCACTTTGAGCCACAAGTTGCAGCATAACTCAGTTATTTATAATTCACAACTGGATATTAACTGTTAAGAATAATTTTCTCTTTATTTTGTATTTATAATCATATGCCACACCCACCTTCCTGGTCTTGTTCTGTCTTTATGCTGCTTGTTCTCTTTCCCATGGGTTTTTGCACTTTGACCTCACGAGATCAGACTTCTCCTTCGTTTACTTTGCACGATGAAAACTTGAAAGTTGAATTTGTATTGTCTGATATTCAATAGAGTGAGTGATGTATTCATTCATGGAAAACGAGGTCAGCAGCAGCAGCAGCTTCTTATCAGGAGCTCGGAGCACAATGGTCAAAGCCATAGTTCTCTGCTGACGCCCCTGCAGCAGAAACGTGTGTTAAAAGAAATACATCTCAGAGATAAGACGAGTGACATGAGTTGTGTTTCTCCTCCTCTCATTGTGTTGTTTTGTGTGTAATGATTCCACAGGCTCTGGTCCTCTCCTGCAGACCCCCCCATCCTCCCATCCTCCCATCCTCCCTGACGTTCCCTTCTTTCACCACTCTTTGTTTTTCTCTTCTCTCTGCCAGAGTGAGAAAGCCCCTGTGTCTGTCCAGCTCTCTTCTTTCTTTGCTCTTTTTCGATCTCTTTTTCGTGCTCTGCAAACACACCATGCACACACATGCACACACACACACACACACACAGACACACACACAAGGAGGAAGTACCTCTGCATTTTTCCCCCGTCGAACAATAACAGTGTGGAACCCTGGGTATTATTTTAGCAGCCGTCCACTACTTTATCTGCTCTCCACAATACTTCCTCTCCTACTGACTCACACATCCTGCCTGGGAGGGGGCGAGCGAGGCAGGGAAAGAATGAGATGAGGAGGGAGAGAGAGAGAGAGGGCTGGGAGAGAGAGCAGTGCAGAGTGCAGGAGGGAGAAAGAGCCATGTTTTGTCTTCCAGCGAGAGGAGCGAGGGAGGAGGGGGGGGGGAGGAAAAGGAGGGGAAGTGAGGATCAGTCTCCTCCTGGTCAGAACCTGCCTCACACTTCACACGGACGTCAGCTCCGGGACTCGGACTCAAACCTCCGCCGGGTCGTGCACCTTGTGATCGCGACCCGTGTTGTCTGAACGCGTCTGAACTCTTCCTCGGTAGATTGTTAATCCTCCTCGCACTTGAACCGCGGGGGTCAGGGATACTGGGAGCTGCACTGGGATCAGTGGGAGTGTGGATGCTTCTGCCCCGCTGAGTCTGGTAGGTGTTGAAAGTCGTGCAGACAAATACTCGATTTATGAAACTTTCTTTGAGGAGAAATATGAAGTTGTTGTTGTTGTTGTCGACACTTTTTCAAGCTGCTCTTTTATTTTCCCGGGGACGGGTTTCGAACCCATGATGCACTTTTTCATACTCGCACTTTTTAAACCTGTTGTCATCGTGTCTTTTAAATCGTCTCTTCTCTGAGACCTTCCTCTCGTGTCAAAGTATTTCTCCACAACTTTCTGTCCTTATCTTTGAGACTAAATCTGATTGTGCGACTGTCTGTCTGGCATCTTGTCCTCTACTGCATTGACCCTGTTTGTTTGTGTGTGTCTGTGTGTGTGTGTGTGTGTGAATCAGATTATGCACGTTGACCTTTGCGGCACCAGTCAGCTGTTGCAGTTTCTGAGCGTTAACTGGGACATTCCAGCCGCTCCTTCTCATAGAGGAGCATTCAGAGCTGCAGAGACAAAGAATTCACGATTTCTCAGCCTTTGACACTCATCCCCTCTTCTTCTTCTTCTTCTTCTTCGTCTTCTTCTTCTTCTTCTTCTTCGTCTTCGTCTTCGATTAACTCGTTATCTCGTTTTTTCCATTTCGAGCGCACGCTGTTGTTTCTCGTCTGCCAGCGAATTATGCCAAAAATATGAAACATGTTTCATGTGACTCCTTCTCTGAGTGGGTTGTTCTCAGCTGGGACAGGTATCCAGCTCGGTGACAGTGTGAGAAACAGGAAGTGGTCGTAAGTTGTGTTATTACAAACGTGCGAAGGCGATAGTGGCGTCGGCCGCCGTGGCCTGACGGAGGGTTTGATTCCAGCTTCGGTTTGTTTCCTGTGTCCAATGAATGAAGGGGACACAGACTTCATGGAGCCTCGGTGGACACAGCGTCTCCGAGGTTCTTTCCCACCGACTCAAGTCCTCCAGATAAATAACTGAGATTGTGTTGTGCTCAAACTTCACCGTCCAGACACACAAAGAATTTGTCGGACTCTAAATAAGCTTTTACACCCAGTTCCCAAAGAAACAACTTTTCATTTAAACTGTAATTTTTTATTGTTGAACTTGAACTTTAATCTTGTTTCAGTGACACCAGAGAAATTGCCAGAATAATATGAATAATAAAAGAGAGCAGTTATTGGAAGAGGTGTTTCACTTTCCCATTATCACATTTCTTCCCCCCCCCCCCCCCCCCGCTTCACTACAAATCCACTCAGAAGTTTCCTGCTTCACTTTCTCACTTTTTAGAGACGACACATTTGTCATCTTTCTTTGTGTAACTCACATAACTTTGGCGTCACATGGTTTGTTTTCATATTCACAGTCAATCCATCTCCGATCACTAAACTTGGAGTAAAAGAGGAGGTGGTAGTGAGGGGGGGGGGGTTGTGCAAATGTTTGTTATAGGTGCGATAATGGTATTTTGTCTGGTTGAGCTTGGATAGTTCCCACACATATTCATACACACACACACACACACACACACACACACACACACACACACACAGGCTCCACATAAACTTTCTCAGGGGATAATTTAAGGACATTGTCGGCCGAGTCAAACAATCAGGGGCTCAGATAGAAATCCCTCTTAAGGAGCCACAACCAGGAAGCAAGGGTGTTTATTTTGGAAGTGGTTTCTCCCTCTCCTGCTTTTATCATAAACAATAATACTCAGAAATGGTCCTTTCCTTTCCCTGGTGCTGCCAGAATCCACATTCCTCACCCAGAACTGTAACTCCGAGTGTTGTCGTCTGCAGAACCCGGTGTCGTCTCCTTTTACGTCTTTGTGCGTTCGGGTTGAGAATCTTAAACGTTGTCGCTTCTTGAGGGGTCATCGGGAATCAAACCCTGAATCTGAGTCACGTTTCAAGTCAGTCCAGGCGATGAGGAGGGTTCGTTAAGGGTCAAGTCAATCAAGACAAACTTTTTGAGTCTCCTCAAATCCATCAAGAGTCGGTGAATATAACTCCAAGTCGAGTTTCAAGCCCTCGAGGGCCCAAATCTAGATACTGGTCACAAAACGTCCAATTACAAATCTGTCAAGTCCTTGAATCTCGACCTTGAAACGACCTTGAACATTTCCCCCTGTAGGGTAAAGTTGTTATTTGCATAGATTCTCTCCACAAAGTTATTTCCAAGAATTCCCACTCGTCTGAAATATACGATTCCCAACATAGACGTCCGTTCAGACTGTGAGAATATTAAATCTATAAGTGGTTGTTCTTCCTCTCTTTCCTCTCTGTGTCTCACTCACTCACAGTCTGGGGGGGGGTTTGAGTAGAATCTGGCCAGCACATGGTGTCGGACCTCTGAATAAGGGAACGGGTGAATATCCTGGGATGCGGTGGAATGTCTGGCTGCGGATATACGAGCGGAGAACCTACTGTACATGTTAGATGAGTTTTTAATGGAAGTGCAAACGTCTCTGCAGGAAGCTGTTTCCACAGGATCTGGGCTGGAGAGGCTCAGTCGCAGTTTTATGTTTGACCCGATTTTCCAAAACACTCACAACTGCGGTTGCAAATACGCAGGGGTTGTCATCTTAGCCAAGCTGCCTGGGTAAATCATCTAGTATAGAGAGAAATAATAATAATAATAATAAAGCTTTGCACTGAGGTTAAAGGGCTCCTGGAGAAACGTTAAAAGATTCCACCCTTTATTTAGCTAAAGCTGCTCTCAGATATGAATTGAGGGGCTCTATGTGAGATGGAGAATCTCCTGCTGTTTTCACGTTGCATATTTCAACTTCTGCATATTTGAGAATATGTATTTGTGATGTGTAAACTGGTTTGATCCCCGGTGTCGTGGATCCTCACCCGAGTTTCTCCCTCTGGTCTCCGCAGGCGCAACGTCCCTCTGCTCAGGCCTCACTCCTGGCACCTGGCGAAGCTGTCGGAGCTGCCCCTCCCTCCCCCTCCCCCGTCTCCTCCTCCACCTCCTCCTCCACTTCCTCCTCCACCCTGCCTCCCCACCGCCGACTCCCCTCCTCTCCCCCCGCCGCCGCCGCCGCCGCCGCCTCCGTCTGCCATGCAGCTCCACCAACCCGGCCCCTACACATTACCCTGGCACACAACTGACAACAGGTAACACCACATCTCTCAGATTGATAATAATGTGATTTATTATGAAATGACTTGATAACCTATATGACCTCTTCACTAATCTAGAGACTTGTTATTGGGGCTTCGGTCAGTGTTCAGCTTTCACCAGACAGGGGAGGGGGTGAGTCAGGTTGTGGTGATGTCGGCTGTAACCGGCCACCGGGGAGTTTTTATCCCTTAAAGTCAACAATCGGCAGGAAGCAGGTGACATCACCGTGTTCTTGTGTCAGCTCCGCCCACGCAGGAAGCTCATTGGTCTATTTCTGGATTCTATATCCACATTCCAAAGTGAGTCAGATCGACCCCGGTGACCTGACCTCTGTCCCTGTGTCTCTGGTTCGGGGGTTTTTCGGCTGCAGTGGTGAAATCACTGTTCGATTTCACCGTGGTGTGAAATGCTTCCTCGTATGGTTCTACGATTTGCTGTAATCACTTTATTAATAAAAGCTTTAAAAATGTGCAAAAACAAGTGCATCTAAACGTCCTCAAGGGTCGAATGATTTGAATAAAGGGTTAAAATGTCTCGTTAGAAGACTTAACTTCAGTTTTATCCCAAATACTTGAACTCCAGATGCAAAGAGGTCCAAGTCGACCAGATGATACTTTACGACTCAACCGTTCAGGGTAAAGTTTGATTGCTTTGACAAATGGTTCTGGAGACTTCCTGCTGCTACTGAACTGATGGAAGTTCTGGAGAATAGAACCCTTCAACTCTTTGGAGCCGGTTTAATTGAGGGTTTTTAACATTGTGAGATTTTATCAACGTTTTGGGGAATTTCTCTTGATGAAAACATTCAGGCATGTTTTAGGGGTCTGATATCTGAGTGCGTACAATTTGGTTTGATTAATTGTTCAATAGTTTGGTTTGTAGAACGTGGGAATTAGTTTTAAAAAAAAACACACAAACCACAAGTTGTTTAAGTCCAAGAAGACGTCATAAGATCAAATATTAAGGGTACGATATTATAAGAAAGGAAAACATGAAATCATCTGAATAAAGAAGCTTAATCCAGGTGATTTCTGACATTTTCTAATTGAATGACTAATCCATCCAGTTCTTAGTATGACCATGTGTGTATTTATATATTATTGTGACACAGTTGGGACAAAGGCCTGGATTGTCCAGTCAGGTTGAGGTGGAGAATGATCTCACTGAGCTGTAATCCTTCAGAGGGGAAAGAGGAAGTCACCGCTATGTGTGTGTGTGTGTGTGTATTGACTCACAATACAAATAGACGTTATCCCTTTGTCAGCTTCGTTGTGCGTCAGCTGCTCAAACTGTTCTGCTCCCGATAACATCAGTGATATAAGGCACCACTATTAGATTTAATAGTCCCACATGGATTACATAGCAGCGTGTGTGTGTGTCTGTGTGTGTGTGTGTGTGGGGGGGGGGTCTCTTATTCCCACAGTTTCCCCTGCCTGATCTCAGCATAAACACACACACACACACACACACACACACACACCATCTGATGAGGAGGCAGCTCCCGGCATAACTCTGGACAATGGCATGTGACTCTGAGAACATGTGGACAAAGAGAGGAAGACATTCAATAAACTGTGTTTGTGTGAAGGGACGTTTTGTTCCGTCTGCATCTGCGTGTGTGTTAATTACACTAAACAAGTGTGTGTGTGCTTTTGTGTAAACATCCAAACAAGTTGTGAGAGTGTTAAAGTGTGTCTCTGTGGATTAATCCCAGTCTGTGTTCACCCGTGTCGACCTCCTCACGTTTTTCACGTCACCGTCTGATTGGGCGGGAGTGACTGTATCACTTCCTGTCCAGCTCCCGTCTCACTTCCTGCCCCCCCCCCCCCCTCCCCTGGCTGTCACTCAGGTCAAATCTATACAGCAGCCGCCGCCTTCTCATTCACGGCTCACTTCCTTTAGAGGAGTTTCTCATGCAGATAAAGACACTTGGTTTCCCAGTAGAGCTCCTTTGTGTTTGAATGGGGACCAGATCACAGACCATTCTAAATCAGTGCTATAGACTTACAGTGATATTTAAATGTGTTTCCCTGCCACTCTGTCATTTCCATTAATCTCCGTACAGTATGAAAACTATTTGGGGAATAATTTAATCCCATTTAGATGATTTTCTTTATTAATCCATTCATATTAGAGTCAACTAAACTATAACAGCCCGTCCCTATAACCGACAGCACCAGTAGATTTCAGTCCCTCTAATGGTTTTCATCAAGATCCTTGAATGGGAAAGTGAAACAGAATCCTGGACACGCAGCAGAATGTAATGGAGTCTTTCTTGGGTTCAAGTCCCGTCCTTCAGTCTGAGGGGATTCATTGGATTTTACAGTATTTATAAACTCTAATGGTAAGAGCATGAACCTACACCCCCCCCCCCCATTGGCTGTCAGATCCCTTCATGGATTGTAAACCATAAATGCCACAGAAATAGCCCGGAGATAAGTCTGTTTCCCATACTGCTCTGAGATCAGTTTTCTCCCCTTGGCAACTTTCCCTGTTGTTTGAATAAGACAGCAGAGAAATATAAAGGGTCAAAAAAATGTCTGCATATTTTTCATTCAGCCCTTTTATGAGTTGGATTTGAACCAAGCACCAGAACAGAAGGTGCCCCGGCAGCAGCCAGTTTGTGTAAATGTATTTTTATATCCCTCTTTCTCTCAGTTCTTCCTTTTTCGCTGCCAGTTCTTTTTCTTTTGTGGTTCTCCAAGAAGTTAGCGTTGTTGGGAAATTCTCTTCTTTTTTCTTTTGTGTGTAATTCTTGGACGTTTTATTGTTAGAAAGTTGGAAGGAGAAGTGAACACGAATAGGAAGAGGGAGGTCGGTGTCCAGCAGAGGTCAGCGCTCAGATTCACGGCCTGTTGAGTAATCACAGGATTTGATATATGTGACATTTATTACATGTCTATCCGAAGAAGAAGAAGCAGCCATCTTCTGTTGCTCTTATCCTCCGTTCTTCCCTCGTTTAAATAGTTTCCCCTGATCCGAGTCCAGGTCAAAGTTGTCGTAGACAGTGACGCACAGATTTGAGACTTACGGGCACTGGTTATAAAGATTAAACTCGACTTTACATGAGAATCACTGAAGTATCTGTTACTTGTTATTAGTGAGAAAACACACGAGCAGGCTCCTCTGTAAACATCCACGTCCCTTTCAATCAGTGGCCTTCAACTCTCGAGCAGTTTTCTAATAAATCCACGTTTGACGTAGAGGAGCCGGGACGGGTCGAGTCCGAAGGAGGCAGGAGAACGAGGATGAGAGGAATCAAGGGATGAGTTAGAGAGTTCCACTCCCGGCAGTGGGAGTTGATGAGGAGGAAATCCCTCTGCGCCTAAAGAGGCGTCCTCCGAGGGTCTTTAGGAACACAAGGGGCTGCCGTGGATCTTCAGCTTAGGACTGATAGGAAACAGATTCCCTGGGCGGCGCGGTTCAAACGCTTTGTTCCAGGAGAGGAAAGCGTGTGTGTGTTGGGGGGAGAGTCGCAGCTCGTGCATCTGATAATTAAAGCTGACTTATCGTATGTAGTTTATTAAAGAGTCGGCCATTATGTCAATCGAGGAGAAACATTATACTGATTAGAAGGAAACCGCATGGATTTCTCCGAGGGGGCATTAGAAGATTCATGAAACAGGATATTTACTTTTACGTTCTTTCTACACTGTTGTTCTTTTCCCAATAATTAATAAACAATTCAAATTATATAATAACATAATGACAACTGCTCATTTCAGTTCCCAGAGATGGAGGTGAGATCATTCTAGCGTTGATGTCTGATCTTCAAAAGCTTGACGTTGATCTTGTCCTCTCTCTGCAGTGACTTGTCCATGCAGTGGGGTCAGCTGTCCAGACCTTACTCCTCCACCGACAGAAGCAGTTCCCTGGGCTCCATGGAGAGCCTGGACACGCCGACGCCCACCGCTCAGCCCTACTCCGACTCCCACAACTCCCCCGTGGACCCGACCCTCTTCAACAACAAGAGGGACTCCGCCTACAGCTCCTTCTCCGCCAGCTCCAACACATCCGACTACGCAGCTGTGCCGCTGAAGCCCGGTGAAACCTGCTCCATGGACAACCTCCTCCAGGGCCTGGGGCCGGCGTGCGGAGACTACCCTGCCGGTGAGGCCTCGACCCTGGGGAGGTCGTCCACCGAGGCCCCGGACGAGGCCCAGCTGATTGCACACAAGTCCAGGTCCCTCACCAGGCCGAGACGGAGGCCTGTGGAGGTGAAGGAGAGGCCTTCGTCCTGCTGCTATGAGGTAGAGAGGAGGGGAGGGAACTTTGAGACCTTGAGAAATGGAGAAGGAGGCGCGGAGGAGAGGAAGACGAGTCCTCCTCAGCCTCCGACCAGGAAGGACAGCTTCAGGGCAACAAGGAGTCACAGTAATGCGGCCAACAAGCGCTGTGCCTCTGCTCCCATTGAGGTCTCCAGTCTGACTTCTTACTTTGAGGAAAACCAGTCATCTCTCAATGTTGAGTCAGGGATTCACAACGGTTTCCTCTCGGCCCCAGAAGAAAGAGACAAAACTGGACGTTTCAGAGAGGAAACCTCAGACTCACACTTCACACAGACACACACCAGATGTGACACTAGTGCTAACACAGACTGTAGTTTAGACGCCACCTCAGATCAACTCTCTGACCAGGTGACGCCCTCCACTGGTCCCCGTCCCCTCGTCTCCTCCTGGCTCCTCCCCCGCCCAGTCCTCCATGGAGGTTGAAGAGCAGTCGGACACCAAGCTCTCCTCTGAGGAGCTTCACCGGCACAGCGCCCCAGAGAAGCTCCTCACCTCACACCTCCAGTTACTGCAGTTTAACAGTGATGGCATGCCACTGGAGCCCATCTCCTCACACCATCCTGCAGGGGAAGAGCAGGACGCTGCTGATAACCACCTCCACGCCCCGTCTACCAAATGGGACGGCAGCCGCTGTTCCACCCCCGGATCTGTGTTCCTGGAAGGGGATGGTGATGAATCGTGTGACAGAGTAGATGGGATGTGTGTAAATGGCGGGCCCCCCTCCTCGGTTCAGCATCATCGCCCCTGGGGCCGCTCGGTGAGCGTACCAGTGGACCCCAGTGGAACCCAGGGGAAACCGAGCTCGGACCAGATACTTGAAAGTGACTTCGAGCCTCTCAGTGCTGCTGCCAGTGTGGACACTTTACTGGAGGAGCAGAGAGCGGAGGACAGAGGAATAAGTGGAGGAAAGAAGGAGGAGGAGAAATGTAGAAGGAGAGGCCACGATGAGGAAGTTAACCCCGTCGAGGAACCATCGACGGAACCGCCGGCGCAACGAGCGATTTGCTACCAACCTCCGCAACGAGATCCAGAGGAAGAAGGCCCAGCTGCAGAGGAGCTGTGGCCCGGGGGGGGTTGCTCTGTAGTGGGGAGACTGTCCCGGAGGAGGAGGGTCCCGACCTCCATCACGAACAGGAGGACCCAGATGTTCCTGCCCAGGAGAGGAGCACCAAAGTTGCTTTTGCTTCACCTGTGATGCACGAAGACGCCAGGACAGCAACTGAGAAACCAAACACTTCAAATGAACCAACACATGACGCCTTGACTCAGCCTCCGTCAACAACCTACACTCAGAGCAACACCTCCAGGTCTGTGCAGGTTCTGGACCCAGTCCTGCCCAGTTTTGGGTCGGGATCCGAGTTGTGGAAGAACCAGCTCCTGCCGGTAAAGCCCGCCGCTGGCGTTGGACTCCTGAGAACAAACTCCAACCAGAACCAGAGCAGGACCGACGGTGCAGGGTCCCGGATGAGAGGGTATCAGGGGTCACAGGATCACGACATGGGGTTTGTACCTACACTTCCTCCTCCGCCTCCTCCACCACCTCCTCCCACAGCCGCACCTCCTCATGTTCCCGGATGGAGGACACCGACATCCTTCCATTTGCAGATAGAATGAAGTTTTTCGAGGAGACGAGCAAAAGCATATCTGGGTCGAATGTTCCAAGTCTGTCGAGTCGTCGGCAGAAGAAACCCACGAACCACCCTGAGCACCAGGGAGGGGAGCTCGGTCCACACCCAACCCAAAGGAGGTACTCCTACCAGGGGGCACTTCCTCAGGAGAGCTCCCTGCTTTCAGACACTATGGAGAGCAGGAGGCAGTCGGTGAGCACCAGCAGGGAGAGGCAGAGAGAGAAGGAGATGGAACGGGAGAGGGAGAGGGAGGAGAGGGCAAGGGAACGAGAGAGGGAGGAGAGGTTGAGAGAAAGGCAGCGGGAGGACAGATTGAGAGAAAGGGAGCGGCAGCAGGAGAAGGAGAGACAAGAGAGGGAGCTGGAACTGGAGAAAGCCCGGCAGAGGGGGATGCAGAGAGAGAGGGATCGAGAGGAGAGGATGAGACAGTGGGAAAGGGAAAGAGAGAGGGAGCTAGAGCTGGAGAGAGAGAAAGAGATGGAGAGACTCCAGAGAGAAAGAGAGGAAGAGCTCCAGAGAGACAGAGAGAGGGAGGAAGTTGCTCAGCTCAGCTCACGTCAGGAGTTTCGTGGCAAAGAAAATCACCAAGAAAACTTCCAGCACAACTTCCAGCTCCAGCCTCGTGCGTTCTCACCAGAGCCAGAGTCCAGCCCCGCGGTCGGGCCTTCCATCCCGTCTGCCCCCCCCTCCCAGTCCTTTGAGAACCAGCAGCCTCTGCAGCAGGGGACACACGTCCAGGAGCTACACACCCACAGAGGTAAGACGAATGCACCACGACACTCAGCAGGAGGCCTCATAGACTTCCTTTCAGTTATTTAATACATTACTAGATATCTAGCCTGTTCAGCCCAGTCGCTGCCCAGGTCCCAGCAGCCCTGAGACCTTTCCCAGTCCTCTCCCAGTGGAAGATAAACTGTGCAGCTCTGTGAAATGAGACTGTGGCTGTGGAGGACGCTGGAGCAGAGCGGCGTCTCGGTCCAAGTCCTCTGTGGTTGGACGGTTGGTTTGTAGTGGAACCTCACGTCCTGCATGTGGTTCAAGGCTGAAATTCCCATTTTTCAGCGGATCATTGAAATAGTTCACGGAACTTCGCGGGGGGGGGGGGGGCGGGGGGGGGGGGGTAGGGGATTGTGCAACAGCGGCGTACACTTGTGTAAGCGATAATAGCAGCGTTGGGTTTCATCTCTGCCACAAATTGATTCAAAAGCTCAGCCGGTGGGGGGGGGGGGGGGGGGGGGGGGGGGGGGGCAGCCCTGGTCTGGCCTCCTGTGAACTTCCACCCACCAGTGAGCTGATGGTTTAACGCTGAGCGGAGCCAAGCTGACATTTGTTTTGGACTAAGTCTGACTTCAGATCAGCAGATATTTCATCCAGGCTGACATCGTGTTGTTGTTTTCTCTGGTGCTGGTGGGGGGGGGGGGGGGGGGGCCTCAAAGCTCAGCTTCCTCAGCATAGAGCTGCGTTTCAAATGAAGGGTTGTAAAGTTGATGCACCCGCGATAACCTCCGAGCCTGGAATTTATTTTTGGTATCTGCCGCTGTAGCGAGAACAGATGTGCTGGACGGACGACAAGGCTGAGATAACACAGACACACACCAGGGAAACACACACACACACACACACACACAGACACACACACACACGTCAAGGTGCAGAACTCAAATGTCTGAGGTCAGCACCATCTCGAGGACAAAGGTTCGGCAGGATTAGAACCATAATGGAGGCAGATGCCAATAGGGAGGAAAGAGATTCTAAAGCAATGATTCCTTAGATGTTGTTATGAAGTTTAATGAAAAATAAATGTAGTTGAGGTTTGATATTCTGCATGTTATACATCAAGTAGCTATAAATAAAAAGAAAACCTCTCAAATAAAAAGCAAAGGTTGAAATACAGACGGATAAAGACTTCCAGGAAATGCCCCAAAAATTATAATGGCGAGCTGGACTCTAAATCCAGCCTCCTCCCCACTGACCGCCGGCCGCGAGGAACACACCCACTTCCCTCTGCTGACCAGCACTTTGCAGATTGAAGCCTTCCCTCGTGTCTCTGGTGTTAACGAGCTGCTCTAACTCTCCTCCACAGACGCATCCTGCCCGGAAGCAGGACATGACCACGCTCAACAGGAAGTTCAGCCTGACCGAGAGGTGAGACACTTCCTGTGAAAGACACACGTCCACAGTCAGGTGTCGTTTCTTTGATTTTTCCAGAAGTCGGAGTCGAGTCCGATGTGACGTGGCGACGCACACTTTCTCCACCTCTATCTGATTGGGTCTAAGTGAGTCTCCGGGGGCGTTAGGTGGGGTCGGCCCATTGTGCGCCGCCTGCCAGGAAGCTCCACTCAGTCGCGCTCGGCTGGGACTCGACTGTAATGAGCTCTAAGTGTGCAGAGCAATCATCCGTGCTTCAAAATGTGACCATGATAATAAGGGGTGGGGTGGGGATTCCTGTATGTAGCATGTAGGTGGGGGGGGGGGGCTCCACTTATGTTTGAGGCTGAGATAGAAAAGATAAAATTTCAATTTCACTTTCTGTGTCTTTCTTTGCTTTTATTCTGTATTTTCTGATATATATGTTTGTCTCTTGGCTTCGTCCACCTCACAGGGACTACCCCGGGTGGAGACGAGAGTCCAGACCCCCGGAGAGCGTCCCCCAGCCCCAGCAGCTCCACCACGCTCCATGTGGCCCCGGAGACCTCGACAGCAGCAATGGATTCTCCTTCCCTCCCCCGCCGGCTCCTCTCGGGCTGCGAGGCCGAGCCATGTCCGAGAGCGACCTCCGCTTCGACAGCAGTCACCGCTGGTCCCCGTCAGTCTGTGTGGGGACCAATCAGACGCTGAGAGAGGTGGAGGAAGGAGCGGGGGGAGAAGCAGCGAGCACCTTCAGGCAGAGCAGGAAGAAGACGCCTCCTCCACCGAGACCGCCGCCGCCGAAGTGGGAGCAGTTCCACCGGAGGCGTGCGTCCCACCACACCCTCTTCTCCTTCACCGCTCCTCCCTGCATCCCTCCCTCCGTCAACACAGCAGAGGGACACCATGCGTCTCACCTCCCTCCTGCGGAGACGTCCAGGCAGAGGTCCTACAGTCTCCCCCCCGAGAGGAAGGAGGTGACGGAGGTCTGTCCCCGCTGCAGCTGCAACCAAACTCAAACCCAGGAGCACGGCTTCCCCCACGCCCCGTCCAATCAGCATCAGGCTCCGTTCCAGGACCGGTCCTTTACTGTGACTCCGCCCAGTCCCATGTTCTCGAGACGGGCGTTCAGACCTGTGGCCCCGCCCCAGAGAGAGAGGGAGGGGAACCTGCAGAGCTCGTACGGGGAGGAGGAAGAGGAGGAGGAGGTGGTATCGTCTTTACCTTCACCACCGACGGACACGAGCAGGTGAGACCGGAGGAAATCTGACAGTTATTTTCTTTTGTAATGTGACAAACTAAAGTCTGTTTCATTTACTTTAATGCTTTATCATTTAACATATTCGTCTCCTCTGTGTCTCTGCAGGTCGTCTGAGGTTCACGACCACGAGAGGACGACAGTGAACCAGCAGCACAACGTGAGACCAGGAGCCGAGTGGGAGCGATCCCCTTCTCCCAGAGCTCCCAGTGAATCAGCTCGTCCTCCTGGTGGAGAAAACGGAGTTCCTCCTCCTGAATCCTACTTTGCCATCGACTACGAGCGGCAGCAGCAGCAGGAGCAGCTCCGTGTGACCAGAGGCTTCCAGGCTGAGGAGCAGCAGAAGATCCCAGAGCCGGGAACCGAGTCAGAGACGACCCTGAGCCCGAGTCCTGCTCACAGCCTGGAGGCCGACCTGGACCTCCCGATGGAAACGGACATCGATGATTTCCAGGAGGAGGAGCTTCCAGGAGGGTTGGAACCAATCACCAGCGAGCTGCCGTGCTTCGCGCTGCCGGTGACGGTGCTGGAGACGGACATCGACTCGTACCCGGACTCCGAGGCCTCGCCGCCGGGCAGGACGCGGGCGGAGAGCAGCTCTGTGGAGGAGGAGCTGGAGACCAGTGAGGGCAGCAGAGAGAGGCTGAGCCTGGAGGAGCTGTTCCCCCAAAACAGTGAGGGCGAGTCGGGCACGGAGAGCTGGAGGGGGGCCTACCAGAGCCCGGAGCACAACACCGACAGCTTGGACAGGTAAAGAGAGGAGGAGACGTGGGAACCGTCCAAAAGGAACATTCAGAACTCGTCTCACTTTGGCCTGAGGACAGATTCTCACTCTTGTTTATGTTCTCTTATAATCAATGTGTTTCACGAAGCTGTGTCTACTTCCTCACTTTGCATCTCGAGTTTCATCCGCGTGAATAAAGTGAACCCTCCTCTCTCTCTCTCTCCCCCTCAGGCGCTCCGGGGCGAGCTCCAGCTGTTCGTCCTATTACAGCACGTCGGCCGCCAAAGCTCAGCTCCTGTCTCAGATGAAGGACTTCACCGACCACCGGGAGAGAGACGAGGACGACGAGCTGAGCTACAAGGTAACGCCGGCGTCTCTGTGGACACGATGGTGATGTGGGCGTTGACAAACTTGATGCCTGTGGTGTCATAACATCTCTTTCCTGTGTGTGTGGAGCAGAAGCAGCTGATGGAGAGTCTGCGTAAGAAGCTGGGCGTGCTGAGAGAAGCTCAGAGGGGTCTGCAGGACGACATCAGAGCCAACACCCAGCTGGGAGAGGAGGTGGGGGGGGCGCCTGCTTCACTTGTTCATTCACACTCATCCCCAGCTTCCTCCTGGACCCCGCTCACCTTCCGGCTCTCGTCTCTGTCCTCAGGTGGAGAACATGGTGGTGTCGGTGTGCAAGCCCAACGAGGTGGACAAGTTCCGCATGTTCATCGGGGACCTGGACAAGGTGGTGAGTCTGCTGCTGTCCCTGTCCGGGAGGCTGCTGAGGGTGGAGACCACGCTGGACACGCTGGACCCGGAGACGGAGCAGAACGACCGGGTGAGGAGGAGGGGACAGGGGACAAAGGACAGGGGACAGAGGACAGGGGACAGAGGACAGGGGACAGGGGACAGAGGGATGAGCTGTAGTTAAATACATCTTATTAAAGCAGGAGGAAGGAGCCTGTTTACATCAAACCATGTCTGAGACCCACAAAAATACTTATTTAAAGTTAAAATCCTTTAGATTTCATGAAATCTGACCTAGTTTCTGAAAATAAATGTTCTTAATAAAGCAGATTTCATTGTTTATCATAGAAAGATGAAGATTTGCAGTCGTCAGAGGAAATAGGACATAAATCTTTAAGTATTTAAACTTAAGGTTAAGTTCCACTTTATCTGCTTCATGACAACGGTAACTTAAGGAGTTTAAAGTTAAGGATCATTAAAAGCTAAAGAAGAAGAAGAGTCGACAAAGTTTGAACACATGAACTCACGTGTCTCCTCCCTGCCCTCTAGTTCCCTCTGCTGGAGAAGAAGCATCAGCTCATGCGGCAGCTGTCGGAGGCCCAGGACCTGAAGGACCATGTGGACCGCAGAGAGCAGGCCGTGAGCCGGGTGCTGGCCCGCTGCCTGCTGCCCGACCAGCACCGAGACTACAGGTACCTCACAACACCATCAACCATTTGTCCTGCGTCTACTTGAGTCGATGGATTTGATCCAACATCACTTTGATTGATGTCTAATCTTTGAAATGTGCGTTGATGACGATCTGTCTCTGTGTTTTCCTCCGTAGTCACTTTGTGAAGATGAAGGCTGCTCTGCTGGTGGAGCAGAGGCAGCTGGAGGACAAGATCCGGCTGGGAGAGGAGCAGCTGAGGGGGCTGAGGGAGAGTCTGGGTCTGGGACTGGGTCTGGGACTGGGACTGGGAATGTCGATGGGATATGGACATTACTGAAGAAAGAACGATCTGAAGAGGCTTTGACTCCGGATCGGTTTGAAGACGAGGGAGGAAGGAGCTGGAGACAGAGTCGAGATGAAGATCAAAACAAGTCAACGTTCTGTTTGACGTGTTCATTCGGTTTATGGCTGAGATCTGAGATGAGAAGATTGATCTCATACCTCTGTTCGATTTGAAGCTGCAGCTAATTAGCTTAGCATAAAGCATGGAAACCTAAAGACTGGATTTGAAAATGGACGAGAAGACGGCTGTCGACATCGAGCCACAGGAACGAACCACAGCTCATCTCTGTTCTCTGAGATCAAAGGAGGTCGTGAAGAACCTTGTGTTCCTCGCGTTCAGAGACTGGAACCTTCTCACCCTGAGGTTCTCTGAGGCTGGAGCACATCCTGTAACCCTCCTCCTCTCTCAACTCATCACACTATGTTGCCAAAGACATTTCCACTCGGTGCTGCTTATTGTTTCTTCTTCTCTTGTATATTTAAGTCTCAGAGAACTCGGTGCTTCGTACCAAGAAACGACAAAACTCTGGAAAATGTCCGAACTCGCTTTTTTTGCCCGAACATTTTCCCGATTCGTGTCTGAATTCGTTAACGACACTAAAGTCCGGCTGGTGACGTCCAGTCTGCAGCTTCATTAACCGTCACTGGGACGTTAGCTAAACGTAGAAACACGTAAACAGTATAATCCGGCATCGTATCATATTCTTCGTAAACGTCCGCGGCTGTGACTCGTTTTCACTTTGTGGAGTTTGAGACTCCACCGACTGTTGTTGTGTACAGAAGACACTTGTGTTCATATCGTATACCGTGTGTATATAATGCTTTGATTTGTTTTTTTTAAAGACTGGAATTGTTTGTAAAAGAAATGAGAAGATCGGAGAGTAAAGGAAGTTTCCTGTGTTTAGATCAGATTGAATCCTGAGGTTGCAGTTTTTTTTTTTGTTTTGTTTTGATTTCTTGCCGAGTTAGAAAAGAGAGTTGATCTCATTCTCACGTCTGTTCAGGAAATATACAGCTTCACCCAGCTGCCAGTTAGCTTAGCTTAGCATAAAGAGTGGAAACCAGGGGAAACAGCTAGCGTGGCTCAGTGTAAAGAACAGAATCTGAAGACCACCTCCTCTAAAGCAATTTAAGTTTTGATGTTTTAAGTTTTCAAAGTTTAAATTTGTGATGGCCCCCCGATCCTGATCCTTTTCTCTTTGCTCCTCCTGAATGACATCACTGGCTAAAAGTTGTGTTCAGAAGTTTCACACTCGTTTCTTCCTGCTGTTCTCAAAACAAACACACAACCAGACTCTCACGTGTTCTCCTTCATTTCTCTCGTTCTGTACATATCACGTGTTCCTGTCTCGTGAAAACAGATGTTTCATAAACCGACTGGAAACGAGCGGGAGAAGACACAACCTTTTTCTTTTTTTTTTTGTAACTGCAAAAAGAAAAAGGAAAAAAAAGTACCATAAATAATAATAATAGTATTTTATCTTCCTGTGTCCTGTGGTGATTTATGGTGAACGGGGGGCAGGGGGGATGTGGTGGGGGGTGCTGAGTAAATCGACCGGGGGCTAAATGGAGGCTGATGGATGATGGTGGAGGCCTGAGATGATGGTGGAGGCCCCCAGCAGCTCGACGGGAGCTGGAGGTTTGTGGTGGAGCAGCTCGTTTAAAGGGAGTTGATGCCTCCGTCATTAATAATGATCATGGAGTGTGTATGTGTGTGTGTGGATTGATGTTCATGGAGGCACCAGTACAGAGGGTCCAGGGGGAGCAGTGGGTCGTCCACTAACCAGACAGCCAGTGGTTCGACCCCCAGCTCCTCCAGTCCTCAAACCAAAGTGTAAAAGACCCTGAAGACCAAACTTTTACAATCTCTGCAATTTGAAATAATCAAATTCATTGTGGGTTTAATGACGGGAGAAAATAATTAAAAAGTAAAGAACAGAGGAACTGGCAAAAGAAAGATGGAGGAGAAGGGTCGGGGGGTGTGAATGATGGAGGGATGAGAGGGAAAGAGTTTCTTTAAAGGAGGGGGGAGGAAGTGAAGAGAAACTGAACAAGTCAACAACATGGGAGGAAGGATGGAGGGATGTTTATGTTGCAGAGAGGAGGAGAAGAAGTTTTATTCTTTCATTTTATCCAGCCTGAGTGGGCCTCGTTCACTTCCACTTGTGGCCACAGGGTGTCGACATTTAGCAGTTTTCATACCACAACACACGATGATGCAACATGTTTGGCTTCAAGATAATAAAATAAAGTAAAATAATCAGAATACAAACTGGTAGATTTGAATAAATAAAACAGTTGAGTTATAAATAACAATCCAATGATTAATAAAATCAATTATTTAACAACATTAATAAAATATCAAGTAATAAATAACATAAAAAACAACAACTTCCACAATAACATCTTTATTAATAAATATAATTAATCAATAACTAACTGCAGTCAATGAACAGAACCCTGATAGCAGATTCATCGAACTGGTCCACTGACCCAGTTGAAGATGCGACTGCTCTAGGTTCGACTTTTTTCCTGTTTTGCCGGATATGGAGTAGCTTGGTCTTTCAAATTAAAACGGCACTTATTACTGTATATACGAGATATATTGAGAATTTTTTTAATTAAATCAACACAAAAACATCAGCGATTATATTCAAGACGAGAATTGATTTAAAAAAAATAGTGAAATCTTTCTTTTAACGCGACTCGGTCTCGAAGCGGAAGTGGCTGCTGACCGTCGCCTGCCGCTGACTTGACGGTTGCGTCTTCGTGGAGCTGCGGCTGAATTCAAGTGAACATGTCGGATCGTCTGCAGCGGAGGTGACATCGGAACCCGTCTCCACCCAGGACACCATCGAGGTTCGAACCCCGGCGTGGTCCCGGGGCCGGAGGATGAGGCAGCGGGTCGGAGCTTCTAGCGCCGCGGAGCGATAACTTCTCCCCGGGTACAGTGACCCGAGCTGCCCCGGGAGGAGACGACGGAGCCAAGCCGAGTCACAAGACTTCATCCCCGGGCGGGTCCGTGTCCCCGAGCCGCTCCACAGGTAATGCCCGGCTTCACCTCCGTGTTCAGCCGCTTCACTGTCAACCAAACACGGCCATTGACTCGGCTCCACGACCGACCGAGCTCCATGTCGCGTTTGACAGCTCGTCCCAACTAAGTAGCGGCTAATGCTAAGCTAACGACTAGTGTTTGTTATTGTGTGGAGTTCTTGGAACAAGTCAACAAACTCCACCCGGTAACCGGAGACGTGTTTGTCGCGGTGTGGCCACAGATGAACCGGGCGACAGGAGCGGCTCCTCCCCGGGGCTGGTGCCTCTCCTCCCCGGAGCCCGAAGCCTCTCCCCCCTCCTCCTCCTCCCCGGATCTCCCTGTCTGAAGCCCCGCGAGGAGGTGCATGTGTGTTCACTGTGTCTCTCCTCCATTCACACGTCGTGTCTTCTCCTTGTTGATGTTCTAGTTGAGCACCAGGACCCGGAGCCATGGAGAACCCTGGGTACAGCACCGGGAGCCTGGACAGCCTTCATCGCCCCAGTGACGATGACGACGATGAGATGGTGGACATAGCAGGAGCCACGCTGGACTTCTCCAGCACCGAGGACGAGCCTCCTCTCAGCTCAGGTAACAGCAACTTCTACACAACTTCTACACAACTTCTACACAACATTTACACAACTTCTACACAACTTCTCAAGGTCCCAGGCGCCAGGGTTCAAATGAGGAGCGTTAACCATTAGATCAACTTTATTACAGGTCTCAGAAATAACACCAGCTCCACAGGATCATAAGTTTCAGGACTTTGACAAGATTGTGCAAGAAGCTGGAGGAAGCAGTCCTGTACTGGGGGGGGGGGAGTGGTTGGTGGTTGGTGGTTGGTGGTTGTGGTTTTCAAAGAGCTGTCAGAGCAGTGGTTGTATATTTGTTCTATATCTTGGATCTATGGCTTTTGTTATGGCTCCATAATTCAATATTAATGAGACACGTGACAGCCGCTGAGAAGATACGAGATAAATTTGTAATCAGTGGCTGTGAGGGTCACATGCTTCCAGTCAGTCATGGTCACACGTCCGAGTAATAAGTGACTACGTGCTGTCTCTCTCTCTCTCTCTCTCTCTCTCTCTCTCTCTCTCTCTCCCCGTCTCCCTGTGTTTTCATACAACGTCCCCTCGGAACATAAAAACAAATATTAGAGTGACTTATAGTCTCAGGGGTGTTTGTGTGTCGCAGCTCGCTGACGTCTTCTCATCGGGGACATTTGTGCCCAGTGTTTCTTCCTGGTTACTAATGATGTCATCACCTCGTGCCAAAGATGACTCGGCACTAAAACAACCCGCAGTGCCCGGCGAGGACTTCAATGTGTGAATGAGTTATTGTTTGTCAGGTGTCTCATTGGATCAGAGACACATAGTAAATAGAGACACTCGTGTTTATCACTGTGTGAACTCCACAGATAAAACCTGTTTGAACATTTAAATTCTTGGCTTTTATCTTTTGTCTTTTATCTTTTGTTTGAATAGAAACCTGCCGCTCTGCAGCAGAGAGTTAGTGCTGAGTCACTGGTGCAGATAAAAAGAAACCCTGTTCACCTCTTGCACATATAGAGCGGTCAGTTTGAAGAGGAGCAGGTTTCCTCAGTGAACTGAAACCGTCCCAAAGTGCCGAATAGGGAACCAGAGCAGATGGTAAAATGTACTTTTAACGCAGGATATAACAGAAAAGGGTCCAGAGCATGGAAATATTAAACCAAAAAGTTATTCTGAAGTTATTTTGAGGGGGTTCCTTCCCTCGGCTCAACAGAACGATACCTGGACCAGCGTCTTCACTTCCTGTTGCTTGGCACTGATGCAAACATCCTGACTCTCAGAAACAAGCTGCTCTGGTTTCTGTGAAGATACAAACGCCTCCTCTTCCTGATTATCTCTGCAGACGGGACATCATGGGATATTTAGACTTTTTAAACTTGGCAGAACTATATAAAGCAACAAGCATCAATGTTTCATGTTCCCTGATGGAGAAGCAGTGTCAGCCGGTGATATCAGCCGCCCGGTTACTGCTGATGTCATTGTGACCTCACAGCAGCATCACCTCCTCCTCCTCCTCCTCCTCGCAGAGTTAAGACTCCGAGATAAGAAGGAGGCGACAGGAAGGAGGTCTGGAGACGTGATTTACTCCTCGACTCTGCTGCTGGGTTGAGTTTTCACTGAGTCAGACAAACGCTGCTTTGTGTTCAATCCTTCCAGCGCTACTTGTGGCCTGTGGAAGAAAATCAACCTGGAGAGCGAAACGGCAGCGGTTCACTTTTCAGGGAGAAACTCTAGAATCAGCAGAAACTGGAGTTGCAAGGTTTCTGTTTCCGTCAGTGGTGCCTTGCTCCGGGGCCTCGCGCCCGCCGATGATGGAATTGTGTGTCTGGGGAAAATCTGGAGTTTTCCGTTGGAGTGTTGATCATTAAACATTTGAGACGACAGCAGAAACACAGGGTTTAGACAGCAACTGATGAATAGGAGATTAAAATCAACTTGCGTTTTTATTTCCTGCCTCTTTAGTATTTCAGCTCACACTTCCTTCCCCCCCCCCCCCCCCCCCCGAGGCGTGTGTTGTTAGCTCTCACTCGACCTCGTTGCCAAGCCGCTCGTCTCAGAAGCTTTTCTTAGCGCAGCCGTAATCGTTCAGCCTCGTGTAACCTGTTGCTCTGGGACTCGTTAGCCTCCAGTGTTTACAGAGGAGAGTTGTGTGTGTGTGTGTGTGTGTGTGTGTGTTTTGGGATTAATACCAACCCGCTGTGATCCCTCTGTTAAACACACGTGAGCAATGACGGTGCTCCTGAGCAAGGCAGTCGCCCTCTAAATACACCGATGAACTGGAATAAACTATTTTTAAAGCCTGATAACAAACCACTCGTGCTCCTGTAGTGAGGAGATGGAAACAATCATCTCATTCCTTTCGAGCAAATGTCCGGTTCCAAATGAACAAGTGACTGTTGACTCCACTTGACTCCACTTGACTCATTCATTTGCAGACACAGGGAGAATGGGCCTCAGCCTGCGTATTGAAACAAACAATCATATCTTGTTTTTCGGCTTCTCGTATCATTGAGAAAATCTGTTTTGAGATAATTGTAAAAGCCTTTAACGACCGGCCCGAGTCCCTCGAGGATCCGGCAAATCACAACCAGGAGGAAGAATGTGTCCATAGAAGAAACTGGAGCTCGTCCAGCTGTGAGGAGGAGAAGAGACAAAACACATCAGAAAGAAAAACTGGAAAATATGTCCAGAGAGAAACGTGAAGTCTCTAAACTGACGACCATTGAATCAATAACTAACTCTTTCTTAGTTATTATTGTTTGTGAGGCAAATTTGAATTTCTTCTTTTGCTCACGTTGTTTTTATACTTCCAGGAATTTAATATTTGCATTATCCCAACGCCCCAAAGAACAGGTTGTAATGATTGACAGGGAATGAGTCAGTGTGAGTCTGTGTGTGTGTGTTTGTGTTATTTGTTCATCACAACCTTTACTCACAGAGTCGGCTGAGGTCGAACAGCAGAGAGGGGAAACAGAAAAGAGACGAGTGAACGATTAGCCTTGAAGGATCCTCACTGGGGGGGGTGGTAAGATGTAATTTCCCATGATCCCTCGCTACGTGAGTTCGAATCCCAGACATGAGCTTGTTTTCATTGCGGGACCCCCTAGTGGCAGAAGGCTACAAATAGTGGGTTTCAAATAATCAACAAGCAGTTACAAATCAAACAAATACCCTGGTGCTTACCCCCTCTCTGCTCTTGTGGCATATTTCATAACCTGCAGAACTGATTCCTGCAGACGTCGGGTCACCTGCAGGTCGACCGGGGATATTTTTTTGAAAGCTGCAAATTCCATAACAGCTGCCAATCGGTCACGGCTTTGCCTCCATAGTTGTAAAAACTCTCCCTGTTCATCCCGGGGCGTCATAATCACGGTCAGCTAACGTGCTCTCACCCATAAGTTAGCATTAGTGTCCAGGTGGAGATATTCAGTGGAACCATCACCAGCGATGAATCACGATCCAGTTGATTTCCTCTGAAGCTTCCGAGCCAGATTTCTGTGGAAGTCCTCCTCTGTGGTTTTTCCACTTGCATCATTCAAAGTTTCTTTCCTCCGACCATGTGGAAAACGTTTATCTAGCGTTCACCAGAAGTTAACAGAACAAACCACAGGGACCCACATCACGTCTTTATTCAATTTCCTCTGACCCAGTGAATATGATGGAGAATCTGCAGCCGGGCAGAAGTCAGGATGAATATTAACGTCGTGCAGGAGCAGCTCGTTTGTGGTTGGCCGGTGTCACAGGGGGTCGGGTGGGTGGCCACCTCCCATGGCAGCCAGCGCTCAGGAGTTTAAAGTTCAAACCCTCACTGGGAACTGTGTGTGTGTGTCTCTGTGTGTGTGTGTGTGTGTGTGTGTGTGGTTTTACGCATGTTTGTGGAAATCCTTCAGCCGTAGATAATGATCAGTGTAGATTGTGGCTCCGTTGTCACATGACAAACAGTGTGTGTCGAGTTTTCTAGAGTTTTCCGTAAAGAATCAAGAATGTGTGTGAGAAAAGGAAAGATTATCATCTGTGCTGCCTCTCAGGACTCACACACACACACACACACACACGGACACACAGATTTTTACTCGAGGAGTCGACCCTGGATCAGTTTGCTCAGTGAAATCGAGCTGGGGTTGTTTCAGTTTTGCTGGTTTCAGTTGTCCACGGGGTTTCTTGTGTGTTCACCTCGACTTTCCAGCTACACAAGTTTCCTTCTGTCGTCCTGTAACATCTCTAACTCGTGTAAGACGGAGTTAGAAAATCACTTTTGATTTGCTTTCTGATCATTTGCTTCCAGGGTTCCACCGTGTAGGAAGTTTGATCCCAGTCCAGACCTGTCAGTGTGGGCGGTCACCACTGGGAAGAGACTTTGACTGTGGTTTAACTGTATCTACTCCAACATGTCAGGCTTCTTCCTTTCAGACGCTCTCACAAATTAAGGCTCCAGACTGTTATTAAAGAGCAGGAGGTTAGAGCCCCTGTCTGTTTGTGTGTCTGTTTGTGTGTCTGTTTGTGTGTCTGTTTGTGTGTCTGTTTGTGTGTCTGTGTGTTTGACCTCATCTCTCTGGTCCACTTGCTGATGTACGTCTCCATTTACCAGAGGTCTCTGTAAGATCTCGCTCATGTTAGAAAGCGGGAGACGTCTGAGGTCACGTGTTGACGTCAGAGACGACCAACGATAACAAACGACTTGTTCGGTCTGTTCGTCAGCAGGACGCGAAAAAAAACTTCTGAACCATGTGACAAGAAACAACTCGTTCGATTCTGACGCACATCTGGACAAACACTTTCTCTAAAGGTCCAGTGTGTCAGATTTAGGTGAAATGGATCTTTAAGTTATCGTTTTTTTGCCCTAGAACTGTCTCTCTATTAAAAAAACGTTATTTAAATTCTTTATATTCACATCAGAAGCGGCTCCTCTCTACGGAGGCCGCCATGTTTTTTTTTACAGTAGCTCAGACTGGACAAACTAAGGCTTTTTGAGTTTTCTATGACAACTGAAGCTGCCACATGTTCTAGTTGATGTTCATAGGGGGGGGGGGGGCGAAGGGTGTTATGCTGCTACGTGACCACTAGATGTCACTGAATCCTACACACTGGACCTTTAACATGGCAGGATTTACTTTTACATTTATACCATTTTCTCCATTTATACCATATATCAAACAGGCACAATTTGAATGTGGTTTCCTCAGTGGACTACTGGAACCTGTGATGAGAGCTTTGCAGTATTTGATATTTAAAAGTTTTTTATTCCCAGTATGAGCTGAATAGAAAGCAAGCTGCCTCTGAACCTGACCCTGTCACGATCCCTGTTTATCACCGTCTCTCCTTAACGACTGTAGAGATCCCATCGGACTTAAGAGGTCAAAGACACGATAAACATGTGACCCAATTTATTACGCAGCAAGCCGCCACAGCCAATCAGGGAAAAGCTCACACACACACACACACACACACACATGCTCAGCCTATTGGAGACAGTTCCCACCAGCTCAGCAAGTCAGCATTCACTTCCAGGACAACTCAGCCAATCATTAGTCATTATCAGAGCCTGGTGGCCACTCGGGGGGGGAGCTCAGCTGGAGTCCACTTCCTCGAGGAGTTCAGAGGAGGCAGGAGATTCCTGGTTTGACGCGTCCTCACTGACGCTGGACACTGAGTGTGTCTCCAGCTGGGAGAGATGGTGTGGGAGTTCTGGACCACGCAGCTGGACGAGGAGGAGCTGGTGGAGAACAGTGAGTTTAGTTTGTTCTGAGCTGAGAGTTCGTTCTAAAGGGGGTCAGGAGGCAAAGGAGCAGGTTCCATGTGTTGTCACACTCACGACACAGGTTCTACTTGATGAACAGGATCATTGTGATTCCTCGGCACCTACCCAAGCTACCTCTGTGTGTGTGTCTGTGTGTGTGTGTGTGATTTCATGTCGGTTTAAAAGTTTTGTAGCCGAATGTGCTTTGTTGTGTTTTGTAACTTTGACACAGTGGAGTTTAATCATTAAAGCCATTTACGACTCATCAGGCAGTGAGTCATGTGGTTAATGTTTCTGTGCTGCAGCTTGCATGAGGGAAACAGACTGTGTGTGTCTGTCTGTGTGTGTGTGTGTGTACAGCTGTTTTAGTCGCTGTATTTGACACAGAGGTCAACAGCATCAGATTCCTGATGAATTCCAAACACTCTTATCTCTTTGTGTGTGTGTGTCTGTGTCAGTGTATTTCCCATTTCATGCATGTTGGGGGTCACAGACGCTGTTGTGTCCTCAGAGCTGAGGTCAAACTCACAACCCTCCACTCATGTTATCTTTTTGTTGTCGTTGCCTTTTGTTCCAGTTTTCCATATATTGTTAACTCTTCAGTCTGCATCACAGAAGTAGTTTAGTGTATTTATTTAAATGTCTTTGCAACATCAAACCTTTTGAAAATGAGATATAGACAAATCCTTGCTTCTTTGTTTTGGCTGTTATGAATAAGTGAAAGGGCAAATCCATCCCAAGAGGTAACAGGGGGAGGTTGAAGGTTCAGTCCACTCCGGGAATAAAAACCTTTTAACATCAAATACTGCAAAGTTCTGATGAGTAAAAGTAAAAAACACATTTCTCTCTCTCTGTCTCACTCACTCTCTCTCTCTCTTGCCCAATCAGGGTTCCATGTCACATTTCCTCGAATACTCTCCCTTCCCCTCTTCTTGATAAAACTTTATTTGTGTTCAACATGTTTCATCACCGACAACTTTCCGATGTGTTGCTTAACTTGAGTTTTGTAACTTCTGGAGCCTGTGAGCAAGGCACTTAAACCCTCAGCTCGTCCAGTGGAGGTTCTAACGGGAGGATTCTGGGTATTCAATTATCCATAGTAGTTCATTTCTGAGGAATACGACTTCTACTTACCCTCGTATACATTGTTTAGGGTATGAAAGTATAAACTTCAACTCTTCCAGCCTTCTATTAATTTATAGAAATAACTAGAAAGAGTGAAAATCTACTTTGTGTTTGTCTATGATCAAATGAAAACACGTGGTGTCTTCTGCTCAGACGATTGTTTCCAACGTCTCAGATCTGTTGTCCGTCCTCACTTCCTGTTTCTGTCCACGGTGGGTTCTGATTGGCGGGTGGGTTCTCATTTTCTGTTGTTCCTTTGTAACAGCAGTCAGCATCACTGGGATCGCTGCTGGTTGCACCTTCTCCAGGCTTGTGTGTGTGTCTGTGTGTGTGTCTCCTTGTGCACGAGTCAGTTTGTAGAATCTGAGAGAAGAGCTGACAGATCCATCAGTGGAGAAAAGCTCCTCAAGCCTGGATACAAGAGAACATTTCAAAGAAGCCATTGGGGAAAGTGTGAAATGCTATTAAGACATAAATCTGTTCATTTTTGATTGATGGCTGAACTCCAGGTCTCAGATCTTGGTCCCAGAAAAGTTATTTTATTGACATCTGATGTTAAATTAAAAAGGGGTCCGTGGCTCGGCAAAGAATTCTGTGTTTTTGATGAAACCAGAAGTGAAACTATATAAATCTGCCAATAGATCTTTCAAAGTTCTACTCCTTCACTCTTCAACAAGGCAGGTGTTTGATGTGCATGTAAAACGTGCGTCTCTCTCTCTCTCTCTGCAGATTATGAGGAGTACAGCAGCAGCAGAGCCACTGGTATGAACGGGCACGGTCCCAGTAAACTGGTGGACCCACTGGAAGACCCGCTGCCCGGAGTGGGAACCTACGAGGACTTCAACACCATCGACTGGGTCCGAGAGAAGAGCAAGGACCGGGACCGGCACCGAGAGGCACGGACAAGATTTCTCATATTATCTTAACTATTATAACATCTTTAAAGAATTCACATTGCACCTGAGAAATGGTAACATAGTGAGTTGTGTCAGTTGTTATAATTGTGATGATCTGTGTCACTGTGTGTGCAGATCACCAATAAGAGCCGGCAGTCGAAAGTGGCTCTGCTGCTCAGCGTCATCGATGCCTTCTCCGGGTGGCTGCTCATGCTGCTGGTGGGACTCATGTCAGGTAGAGCACACACACACAGACACACACACACACACACAGACACACACAGATAGAGACGGTGGAAAGACTCACAACCTTCAGTGCTGACCCGGTCCCTCTGTCCTCTCCAGGCGCCCTCGCCGGCGGCATCGACATCGCAGCCCATTGGCTGACGGACCTGAAGGAGGGCGTGTGTCTCGAGGGCTTCTGGTTTAACCACGAGCACTGCTGCTGGACGTACAACGAGACCACGTTCGAGGAGCGGGACCAGTGTCCCCAGTGGCAGAGCTGGGCCGAGCTCATAGCCGGGACGTCAAAGGTCGGAGAGAATAAAAAAAACAACTAGAATCAAAGTTACACAGTAAATTCAAGATGCACCAAATTACACAGGATCCAGATTTCAGTCCTCTGAATTATTATTATTATTATAAACCGTCACGTATATTCATCCACAGTCTCTCATTCATAAATCCTCAGAAGAGTCACATGCTCGTTCAGCATCATCACAACACTCAGGAGAGTTTAAATGGTGCTTTGGTGCCCTCTGCTGGTTGTTCTCTGTCATGACACAAAATAACCACCAGGTCTGAGTGAGGATGCAAATAGACGAGTGGAGGTTTTTTAAATGTGATTTGTAACTTGATGTTTCCTGTGTGGCCTGCAGGGGGGGTTTGCTTACTTCGTCAACTATCTGATGTACATCTTCTGGGCGCTGCTCTTCGCCTTCCTGGCCGTCGCTCTGGTCAGGGCCTTCGCTCCCTACGCATGTGGCTCCGGGATACCTGAGGTGAGGCTCTACACAGAATGGAATCGTGTGAATGACCTAACTGTTGTTGCTTCATCATCTCTTCCTCCTCCTCCTCCTCCTCCGCCCTCCATTCTCTCTTTTGTTCCTCCTCTATTTCTGAGGAAACTAAAAGCTGAAGATTTACCTTCTGAAACTCGAACCGAGCTCAAGCACATCCAAACTAATTCAATCATTTCAGAGACTTGTATAGAGAGAGACAAAACACACAAACACAGCTCCGTCCTGCAAACACAAACACTTCCCTCTCTCTAATTGCTTTCTAATGGAGACCTGGTTTAATTCTCCTGGAATCTGAATCCCGTTCTCCTGACGTCTCCTCATCATGAGGTCAGATCCTGGTCAGCCGGCTCCTGCACTCCAGATTAACGGCTTATTTAAAAGAAAAACATTCAGAACACAAACTCCACTTTCTTTCCTTCACTTGCATCAATATTTACGCTGTCGTCCTCCAAAGTGTAAACCGACACATGAGTGCAAACACATCCTGATCCTGTCTACACACACACACAAACTAATCCGCGCTCACACAAACACTTTCCCTCCTTCTCTGGCAGATAAAAACCATCCTGAGTGGCTTCATCATCCGCGGCTACCTGGGGAAGTGGACCCTCATCATCAAGACCATCACCCTGGTCCTGGCCGTCTCCTCGGGGCTCAGTCTGGGGAAGGAGGGCCCCCTGGTGCACGTGGCCTGCTGCTGCGCCAACATACTGTGTCACCGGTTCACCAAATACCGGAAGAACGAGGCCAAGCGGAGAGAGGTAAGCTCCGAGGCGGGTCGGGGGGTGTGTGTGTGTGTGGGGGGGGGGGGGTTGGATGTTATACCTGGTCGGGGGAGTTCAGTCTCATAGTCCTGGAGCAGATTCTGACCGGAGAAGAAAAACTAAAACGGCAAACAGGTTGTGTTTTCGTTGCCGTTAGTTTTGCTTTAAGCAGGATTATGCAAAAACTCCAGAACCAATTTTATTAAAACTTTGTCCAGACCTTGGCCAATTTCCCATCCTTCCACGAAGCTTAGTGGAAATCCAGTCGGTAGTTTTTGTGTAATCCTGCCGACGCACATACAGACGGGTGAACATCCATCTCAGTGGATCAATCTATTATGAAAATATTCAGCTTTTATCACCAGCTCAGTGGAAATGTCTTAGTTTGATCGGACTCATCTGCTCTGAGTTACTCAGTAGAAGAACTAAATATCAATATACAGTGATAGAGGGAACCTGCTGCTTCTCATTGTGTTTGCTGGAAACCACACGACTGAACAGCGTCTCCCACTGCGACCAAATGAAAAACCAGTCGCGGTTCCTTTTTTTGCGATCAATGGCTTGGCATCAAAAATCCTTGGCTGATGAGAATCAAATGTTTTCTTTGCGTTTGACAGACAGAGAGAAATAATGAGCTCCTGTCAGAATCCTGTCAGAATCTCATCTGCTCAAAATGTCTCAGTTGAAGTTAACTCAGATGTTTTGGTTTCTCTCACGCAGGTTCTATCGGCGGCGGCGGCTGTGGGCGTGTCCGTGGCGTTCGGCGCTCCCATTGGAGGAGTCCTCTTCAGCCTGGAGGAGGTGAGTAGTTAGTCATCAGCTAATATCCTGCTGAGTTACTGGGATTAAGCCATTTTGTCTGGTAATCACTGGTCTGCATCTCCACCATCTGATCACATCTCATCTAAAAATTTATTTCATGACAGCGAAGCAGGAAAAATCAAATCCAATCAGATTCTCTTCTTCAGATCTTCTATCACAACCAGATATCAAAACAAATCTGAATTGCTTTTTAATTGCTTTTCCTTTTTGGTTTAACGACCCATGACTCTAAATGAATCCTAGCTGGTTATTGGGAAGCAGACGCGTCCGGGCAGCTTTGGAATCCTGTGAACTCTCAGAGCTGCTTCAGGAAACTCAAAAATGAAAGAAGTCTGGTTCTGATCTGATAATCCAGATTGTTTATGGCCCTCGTGCCCGCTGCAGACCCGGTACTCACATCCATCCTGACCAGTCTGAACGCCAGCAGCCAGAGCTCTGAGTTATATATATTTTGTGTGACTATTCAGAGCTTTTTTCATATGATTTCACTCTGTAAATATCAGGATTTATGGTTTTGATTGATGGTTCGTGGACGTTTAAATCGGCTTATTAAGTTTTCTCTGTTCTCAGAGATCTAACATGATGTATTCCCCCCCGTGCTCCTCTGCCTCCCTCCTCCAGGTGAGTTATTACTTCCCCCTGAAGACCCTGTGGCGTTCCTTCTTCGCCGCGCTGGTCGCCGCCTTCACTCTGCGCTCCATCAACCCGTTTGGGAACAGCCGCCTGGTGCTGTTCTATGTGGAGTTCCACGCCCCCTGGCACCTGCTGGAGCTGGGCCCCTTCATCCTGCTGGGGATCTTCGGAGGCGTCTGGGGGGCGTTGTTCATCAGGGCCAACATCGCCTGGTGCCGGAGACGTGAGTCACGGTGCAGACTTCAAACGTCTTCTTTCATTGACGTCAGATCCTTTGGTCTCTCTCTCCGACTCCTGGTTCACCTGTAAATCAGAGCGCGTGTCTCTCTCCTCAGGTAAAACCACTCGACTGGGACACTACCCGGTCACAGAGGTGCTGGTGGTCACCGCCATCACCGCCCTGATCGCCTTCCCCAACAGTTACACCAGGATGAGCGGCGCCGAGCTGATCTCAGAGCTGTTCAACGACTGCTCGCTGCTCGACTCCTCTCAGCTCTGTGGATACCAGCAGGTCAGTTCAGTTGTTTGTCTCTTCGTCTGTCTTCCTCTGTCCCTGTCCTCTGTTCCTTTGTGTTTCCTCGTTGTCTGACTCTCTGTGTGTGTGTCTGTCTCCTGCAGCCGACCAACATATCAGAAACAGGTGCAGGGAACAGCCTGGCGGACCGGCCTGCAGCAAAGGGTCTCCTCACCGCTCTGTGGCAGCTGGCCTTGGCCTTGATATTCAAGATGGTGGTCACCGTCATCACCTTCGGCATGAAGGTGGGTGGAGACGCACTGAAGCTGCATGAAGACATTCACGATCTCCAGACACTTTACAGATTCCACAGAACGCCCAGTGAGAAGACAAATGTCAGAATCAGTTTCTCCTGGTCTTCTCCTCAACGTTTCCTGACAGCCCCCGTATGAAACATCTGTTGAGTTCACCTTTATAACATGTGACGAACTCAAATCTGGAAGAACACAAATATCTGAGGTGGTGTCAACTTGGAACATAACAACATTCAAGGGGTTTTGAGGATAAGGCCTGATGCCTGACGAGTTGCTTGTGTGCTCCCACTCTGCTCCTCTGCTCCCACTCTGCCCCTCTGCTCCCACGATGCTCCTCTGCTCCCACTCGGCTCCTCTGCTCCCACTCAGCTCCTCTGCTCCCACTCTGCTCCTCTGCTCCTCTGCTCCCACTCTGCTCCCACTCTGCTCCTCTGCTCCCACTCTGCTCCTCTGCTCCCACTCGGCTCCTCTGCTCCCACTCAGCTCCTCTGCTCCCACTCTGCTCCTCTGCTCCCACTCTGCTCCTCTGCTCCCACTCTGCTCCTCTGCTCTCACTCTGCTCCTCTGCTCCCACTCTGCTCCTCTGCTCCCACTCTGCTCCCACTCTGCTCCCCTGCTCCCACTCGGCTCCTCTGCTCCCACTCAGCTCCTCTGCTCCCACTCTGCTCCTCTGCTCCCACTCTGCTCCTCTGCTCCCACTCTGCTCCTCTGCTCTCACTCTGCTCCTCTGCTCCCACTCTGCTCCTCTGCTCCCACTCTGCTCCCACTCTGCTCCCCTGCTCCCACTCTGCTCCTCTGCTCCCACTCTGCTCCTCTGCTCCCACTCTGCTCCCACTCTGCTCCCACTCTGCTCCCACTTTGCTCCTCTGCTCCCACTCGGCTCCTCTGCTCCCACTCTGCTCCTCTGCTCCCACTCTGCTCCCACTTTGCTCCTCTGCTCCCACTCTGCTCCTCTGCTCCCACTCTGCTCCCACTCTGCTCCCACTCTGCTCCTCTGCTCCCACTCTGCTCCTCTGCTCCCACTCTGCTCCTCTGCTCCCACTCTGCTCCCACTCTGCTCCCTCTCTGCTCCCACTCTGCTCCCACTCTGCTCCTCTGCTCCCACTATGCTCCTCTGCTCTCACTTTGCTCCTCTGCTCCCACTCTGCTCCCACTCTGCTCCCACTCTGCTCCCACTATGCTCCTCTGCTCCCACTATGCTCCTCTGCTCTCACTTTGCTCCTCTGCTCCCACTCTGCTCCCACTCTGCTCCCACTCTGCTCCCACTCTGCTCCCACTCTGCTCCCACTATGCTCCTCTGCTCCCACTATGCTCCTCTGCTCTCACTCTGCTCCTCTGGTCCCACTCTGCTCCCACTCTGCTCCTCTGCTCCCACTCTGCTCCCACTCTGCTCCCACTCTGCTCCCACTCTGCTCCCACTATGCTCCTCTGCTCCCACTATGCTCCTCTGCTCCCACTATGCTCCTCTGCTCCCACGATGCTCCTCTTCTCCCACACAACCTCCGTTATCTGCTCTCCGGATCCTGTTCCAGTGTCATCACTCCACTTCAAACTCTTCCTTCAGGCATGTGAACACTGTGTAGCACCGTGTGCGAGTCCCAACACAACCAGCTGCGTGGAACATGTCTTGGAACCAGTCTCCAAACCAGTGTCCTACTTTTCCTCCCCTGCACTCGCCCGTTCTGCCAGATGTCGTGTAATTGGAACTCTGAAACCGCTCTTTTGCATTTTACACAGTGATTCACAGCAACATGAGTCACTGTCATGTGGCTCACTGCAGGATCAAGTTGTTGGGAACAAACCCTGCGTGGGCTTTGCAGGCCGATTAAAGCAGATTGTTCTCCAGACAAAGCGATAATCACTTTATTACAGAGGCTTTGAGCCTGAGTCACATTTGGCTGAACATGCACAAGGCGTTGTTTTTAATTTAGCCGTGTACACAAACATCCCTGGACGTGATCAGGACATAAAGTGGACGTCTGCGTCTCTAATTGGTGAATCAGCCCTCGAGCGTGACGAGAAGCAACCGGGGGTTCGTGGGAGAAGAAGCGTTCATGCTGCTCTGACGGAGGAGGTGTAGCTGCATCGTGAGGTCACGACTCAGCAGCCGGACCGTGCACCGTCCTCACAGGGAGTTACCGAGAGTTCATCTTCAGAGACGCAGAGGACCTGTGGGGTTTAATAACTTCCACACACACTCGTCTCTGCTTTGTGTGTCTGCCTGTGACCTTCCTCCAGACCAGCTCGCCTCACTGCCGGTCATCTGCAGGCTGCAGCACAGTGGCCTCCAGACACGACGAGTTGAGTCAGAGCTCCAAACTAAAGACTGAAAATAGATCCCTGTCCTTTGAACTGGAAAACTTAAATCTAGTTTTCTATTAAAAGAAAGACAATTTATTAAACATGTCATTACAAACTGTTTCCATGCATCTGTCGGTGACAGGAGGCGTTTTGTTTGTGGGATGTGGGTCCGTCCCGATCTTGTGGAAACGATATTTCAAGATACGCCTTGAGGGAATTCATTTAAATTTGGAAAGGATGAAATACTCAGATCTTGGGGGTTATATTAAATGTCAGACTGTGTTATTATTAATAACGTTTCTGTCATAAACGCCTTTGGATCCTGGGATAGATTTGTCCAGGAAGGATCCACCTGATGGAGCCTTTATTTCTTCTCTAACATAAAGAAACGTTTCTCCTCTCTTCTCTTTGTGTCCTTCCAGGTTCCCTCTGGTCTCTTCATTCCCAGCATGGCAGTGGGAGCCATCGCCGGCCGACTGCTGGGTGTCGGCATGGAGCAGCTGGCCTACTACAACCACGACTGGCTCATCTTTAAAGGGTGGTGCTCGCCGGGGGCGGACTGCATCACACCGGGGCTCTACGCCATGGTCGGGGCGGCTGCGTGTCTAGGTGAGATGTTTGGTGGAGCGTCGGGGGGGCGAGGAGCTCAGGAGCAGCTGAAAGGAAGCAGGCGGCTGCTGGTGCATCAGGATGTTGTGAGCATGCCTCTCCGTGCTGGTATTCCCAGTATGTAGGACTGGGAACATGCCACAGGGATTAGAAGACATGTTAGGAATGTCTCCGGATGCCCAGCGAGCAGATGGATCCACGAGCTTCTCCAGACAAACCCTGAGAGGAGACTTTAATTTTGATAGTTGAGCAAAACGTGGATCGAACACGGCAAAAATATCCTCCTCCTACAAATCCCTCTGGTCTGTCAGTGATATGAGAAGATGATGATTTGTGTCAACACATTTCAAATATGATCTAAAGCTCGATTTCCTTCTCTGACCTGAGTTCTTCTTTCTCGTTCTAAGACAGAGCCGCTCATGTTTTGTATAAAACTCATGAGTAAGAAGTTCTTATCATGAGGAAATCTTTTAAAAGATTATTATAAGTTATTTTTGAAAAAGGCCAAAAAGGCGATGCAGTAATTACCCAGAGGCCATTTGTGTCCCTAACGTCTCAAACACAAAGATGCATTTTTGTGTATAAGTGGTATTTATATACACAGTATTTGAATAGCTGGCTTGTGGGGCTGATGGAAACCCCTCGGGCGGGGGGGGGCTTGTTTTTCTATTTATTATTGAACAGTTCTTATATGTGTAAAAGTTTTATATTTGGTCATAAGCATTTCGTGAAAGTTTTATGACCGTGATCGTTGGCATAGCTGGAGGCAGCGTGTTGTGTTTACCCCCCAACTGTGTGTGTCTGTGTGTGTGTGTGTTTGTACAAAATATACCAACAACACATGGAGGGATCTGCTCCGAGCTTGGTGGGAATATTACTCAGGAGTTTATCTCATGGTGATTCTCTTTTGGAGCTGATCTGTCGAAGGTCAACATAAAGATCAACAGAAAATATGATTAGAAAAAAAACAACCTTTTCCAAGATATCACCACAAATAATAGAGAGACGATGTAAATCATACACTGATCATGAAATCACTCTGATAAGTGACACCTGCATTATCCCTCCATCATCTTTCATAGGACTCCATCCTGTCGACTGTAGAAAGCAGAACTCCCTCAGCAGCAGCAGTTATCTAAATCCTCTCTCTCCTAAAGACGTGTGAATGTCTTGTGTGTTTTTATTCAAGCTCACATCGGGCAACAATTGTGACAAAACATAACCACCTCACTTTATGCTTTTTGAACATAGAGAGCGCTGAACAAAAGGGGCTGTGTTTTCATCGCCTCCGAAATTGATGTCTTTCACTTACAGTGGCTGTTTAGAAGGAGGAGGGGAACGGGGGGGGGGGAAGAGAACAGGGGGAGGTCGTCACCGGAGAGAACATCAAGAGCCTTGAGTTCAAAGTGGAGCTTTGGTTTCTGCCCACAAACCACTGACGTAAACTAAAACTGAAGTTGAAAAGCGGAGACGCAAAACTTTCACTTGAAGATCTAAACAGGAAGCAGCAGCACCTACTTCCTGTCACCACCTCAGTGCCCGTCCTGTGCCCCCCCCCCCCCCCCGCAGCCACATGGATCCTGATGTTACAGATGTTTATCTCCACTCGTGTGTTTCTCTGTTGTCTCCTCGTTTCCACTCCTCTCAGACGGATCACACTTTCCCCCTTTCCAGCCGAGTCATGTTCTGAGCCGTCTCTCGTCTGTCTCCCTGCAGGTGGCGTGACTCGTATGACTGTGTCCCTGGTGGTCATCATGTTCGAGCTGACAGGCGGGCTGGAGTACATCGTGCCCCTCATGGCCGCAACCATGACCAGCAAATGGGTGGCAGATGCTTTCGGCCGGGAGGGAATCTACGAGGTGAGGCGGCTGTCGGAGATAAATCACGTTACGTATAAAAAGTGAAGCAACACAAAATTCCTCCCTTTTTTTTGTGTGTGTGTGTGTGTGTTTGTGTAAGTTTTATTTGATTTGATGTATTTTTTGGCAAACGACCACTGGAGAGCATACGTTACATACCGTTCCCACTGGTTCCTCTCCAGCTAAAAGAATATACACTCGTGTGGAAGCACTGGGATGTGTGTGTTTGACTTAGAGCAACACAATCCAAGATCTTCATCAAGTATCTTCAACAGATACTGAATTCAGAGGCTTCTAAGTTCGTTTAAATAACAGCTGGTCTCTTTTCCTCGTCTTCGATTCTTCCACCAACGTCTTCCTCAGTTAATTGTGTGTTTTTATATCAAGCTGCTCCCTCTGGCTCTGGTCTTGGCATGCTGGTCGTTATAGAAGTATAAAACGGGGTGAAACATAATGATTGACGGCTTTAAGAGATGAAGATCTAAAAGTTTGACCTCTCTTTACTCGTCTTCGCCCTGCAGGCCCACATCCGGCTGAACGGTTACCCCTTCCTGGAGGCCAAGGAGGAGTTCGACCACAGCAGCCTGGCCGTGGACGTGATGAGGCCCAGGAGGTCGGACCCGGCGCTGGCCATGCTCACGCAGGAGGGCATGACTGTGGGGGAGGTGGAGGTACGGGCACATGATGACACGGTCATTCAGTGAAGTAGAAATAAACTATAACTGTTCATAAACGTGCAAAGTGAGAGCTGCAAGTTCGCTTCAGCTTTATTCTCTTGTCGTGTTGTATTCAGTGTGTAACAGGTGTGTGTCTGTGTGTGTTTGTGTGCAGGCGCTGGTGGAGAGCACGCACTACAGTGGGTTCCCTGTGGTCGTGTCCCAGGAGTCCCAGCGGCTCGTGGGCTTTGTGCTGAGGAGAGACCTGCTCATATCAATAGGTCAGAACTTCATCTAAAGGTCAAATTCAAAAAGCACGATCACACACTGTGTTTATAAAAAGTTAGTGAAGCCACTGGGGAACAACCATAAAACCATGAAACCATAAAAATAGAGTGAATCAATTTTTTTTTTTATTGGTGAAACCTCCCAGTTTTTCCCACGTCTCTGACCCTGAACCACAAACATCAAGCTCCTCCTCCTCTCCTCTTTTCAGACAACGCCCGGAAGCGGCAGGAAGGAGTGGTCAGCGCCTCCCACGTGGTTTTCACCGAGCACGCCCCCCCCCAGGCGGAGGACGGCCCCCCTCCTCTGCGCCTCCGAGGGATCCTGGACCTCAGCCCCTTCACGGTCACCGACCACACGCCCATGGACATCACCGTGGACATCTTCAGGAAGTTGGGGCTGCGCCAATGTCTGGTCACACATAACGGGTGAGAAGAAACGTAATCTATGACCACATGCATAACACACAAAACATCTTGTGTTATAATATTTGCTTTCACACATCGTTAAGGACGAACTAGAGGAAAGACAGACGAGATGAAAAGACGTGAGAAAAGATGGGAGACGTGTAAACTGCTCTCACTCCCACTGCTGCAGACATTAGAGTGAGATAGCGTCAGGGAAGGAGGCTTGAGAAAGGAAGGAAGGAAGGAGTGAAGGAGTGAAGGATGGATGTGGAGGAGACACCCGGGGTCACTCCTCTGGCAGCTCATGCATTACAGGGGAGGAAAGGGAGGAGGCTCAGGAGTTAGGGAGGAGGACACACACGGATAATGGAGGGAGGGGGGGGGGAACAGAAACAGAAACATCTCCGCGCTGCCACTGAACCCATTAATCTGAACTGGGCTGGGACCCGTTCAGACTGGGGGGGGGGATCTTCCCAGCGCGGGGTTAATCTGTGTTGACGTAGCGGCGTGACACTTGAGAAACACGAGAGGACGAGCACCTCGTTCACTCCCCCCCCCCCCCCCCCCCCCACACACACACCCCCCCCCCCCCACACACCCAGCATGATGGAGTGACTGCTTGGGAAACTTAGCAGAAGACGAATGAGGGTCCTGAACATAAATCCTCTCTCTGCTCTGCTGTCTGTGAGAGAGAGGGAGTGGGAGAACTGGTGAAATGGTTTTTCTCCAGACAGACTGGTTCTCCCCTCTTTCAGGACATCTTCCATCTTCTGGAAAAAATGTTGGGAACTTGAAAAAGATCTCACGATACTTCTCCATTCACAGAGATATTATACAAGCGACAAAATGGCTCCATTACGCCCCCTGCAGTCTAAACTAGAAGGTCACTTGTGTTGTTCTTTGTGTTGTGCACCACCTTTTCACACAATCTCATGGAAGTCCTCTCTGCAGTTGTTCTATCATGCTGCTGCTGCTGCTGAGACCATAAGCTCCTTGGCGCAGTTAAAACAAATCAAAGCTTTAGCTTGGCCGAAGATAAATGAAACGTGGGCGACGCCTTTATTAGGCCGAGACTTTTATAAAGAGGAAATCAAACATTCTGAATTTGTTGAATATTGGGCGTGTTTGGCATCGGAACCCAACAATTACTAATGTTCTGAATTGTGTTGCTCCACGTGAACAGGCACGTCCAAAAAATACATTTTAAATGATCTATCAAAGTTCCTACTGATGAATTATTATATTTTTTTCGGCTTAATTGAGAGAAACACTGCAAATTGTTGAGAGATGACAGGAGAAGACATAGAGCTGCTAATAAGAGAACTGCTGGTTCTAATGAAGACAGGGTGTAACCTCTATTCACCAGAACCATCTCTGAAACTATCATTATCTTTAAAAACATCTTCCACACACAGACACACACACACACACACACAGTCCAGTTGTCTGTCAGACTCCATATGTGTCTTTGTGATGATGATGATGAGACTGTACTGACAAAAAGAACAATGTTAATCTGGAGAATTAAATTCAGAGAAACCAGAAGAAAAGATAAATCCCAGTGAGAATAAACTTAATCAGTGTTATGTTACATGTCCATGTTTTACACACACACACACACACACACACACACACACACACACACACACACACACAGACACACACACACACACTACAGTTGTTTATATGGCGGTTTGACATTTTTCAAACACAGCTCTCGGGGATTTGAGAAGTATATTTTCACGACTGCACAGAAACAGTGTTGTGTTACCATCGTTGGCTCGAAGCCGCTCGCACAACTTGACACAACTTGTGGTTTCTCTCCGTCACGTTCTCTCACTCAGATAAATAAACTGTGTTGATTTCTCTGCAGGAACTTTGGCAGCAGCTAAGTTGAGGGAACGAGAGCAAAAATGTTCTTTGCAAAGAATCTGCTCAAAAACTGAACACACAACTTTTTGTGTAGTGTGTGTATAGATAAAAAAAATGAATAAATCTTTAAACAAATAACTATCAAATGTAGAACTAGACAAGGTTGAGGGTTTAGGGTTGGAAAGGTCAAGAAATTAATAAGTTGTATCATGAGTATGCTCTCAAAAACGTTGTGTGTGTGTCTGTGTGTGTATCGTGTGTGTGTGGGGGGGCTTTAGGTGGACTTCTTGGATTATTGCAACCCTAATTTAAACCCAATCCCTCATGTTTACTTCTTTCGGGGCATTTAGTGGCCTCGCTCCACCAGAACCCTCTATCATATAAATAAACAGTTTAAGGGTCACCCGCTGCCTTGCCCATGGGCCCCTCTGACGGGGCACACATGGCTGCTGAGTGGCTGTTGACAGGCACAACGACTTCTGCACGACTCGCACACGTTGGCCTCAGATGCTCAGACGCCCCCCCCCCCCCCCCCCCCCGAGTGGATCCATGTGTGACATCAGAAACGAGAGCAGAGCCAGGATTAGAGGAGGAATACGTCCGTGTGTATTTTTATATTCACGTGAAGCTTCATCAATCACTCAGCGTCTCAGAGTGAAGATGAAGTTTGACACACACTCAAGGAGAAAGAGCTCCAGGCTGAAGAGCAGCTTCTGATTCCCCCCCCCCCCCCCCCGACATGTAAGATGGATCCTGCTCATTCCAACACGCACTGGGAGGAGAACAGGTATTTTCCCAGAGCGCCTCATCTCCAGTTCGAGCTCGACTCTCTGACGTGTGTTGTTATCTGTTGTGGGAGTTTAAATCAGGAAATGTAAGTTTTGAATTCTCCACAGAAATGAGCTCTATAGGTTTTACATGTGTTTAAGTTGTTCTTAATTAACTCCATGTTCATTTCGTTGCCCTTTTAAAGTGAGTTTTGTTGTTTGTGCCGCATAGTTTGTAAGTTGTCGTTTTTCTCAAACTTACAGACATTAGCCCACAGTGCAAACAACTTGTTCAGGATCAGTTGTGTGTTGTTGCTGATGTGGGTCGTGCATATACAGAATTGTAGATAAAACACAGAACTAAAAACTAAGTAGATAGATAGATAGATAGATAGATAGATAGATAGATAGATAGATGGATACTTTATTAATCCCGTGGGAAATTCAGATCATCCAGTAGCTTGTACACTTAACACATCACGGACATATATACATAAATCACATAAATCACATAAATCACATACAGTGAACATATTTACAGATACAGGAATGGAATGCAATGATGTGATTGTGTCAGTGTCCAGTAGGAAAGTGTTCTTGTGCTGCTGGAGTGGATAGTACAATAAAATATAAACTGTATATATATGAAAACAGCAGAAAACATGTATATATAAATATCTAAATATATAGGAATATCAATCAATCAATCGAATTTTATCTGTATAGCCCATATTCACAAATTACAATTCGTCTCATTGGGCTTTAACAAGTAATTCTGATAACTCTTCATATTGTTCATCCACTTCTTGTTGAAACCTGCAGGTTCCTCAGCTCCTCCTCTTCCTCCTCCTCTTCCTCCCCTGATATGAGTCACGGTTCATTTCACTGCTCTGTGAAACAATGACACAGATCATAAAAACATCCTTTTCTCTTTGTGTTGAGTTGTCTGTGCCTCACAGGATTCACACACTGGTGAGGGGGGGGAGTGAGAATCTGTCCTTTCTTTACCTCGTCTGTGATTCTCCTCCTGAAGGGAAACTGACTGAGTCTGTCTGTGGGTCTTTTGTTCTTTCATAGTTTAAAAGAGGCCGAATCAGCTGGGAACTGGTTTTTAATCAACTTTTCTCACACACAGAAGTTTTACTGTCATTATTGTTTTTGTTGAACTTTAGCCTCTGAAGTGTTGATGATGATAATTTAAGGGTTTCGTGATCTGGGCCTTGGCGTGTTGCTCTTCCATGTTTCTCGTGTTCCCCCTGATCCCCCGCTGTGAGCCAGCTGCTTCTGCCTAACGTTTCTCTCTCTCTCTCTCTCTCTCTCTCTCTCTCTCCCCCCCCCCCTGTGTGTTCTGTAAAGGAGGCTGCTGGGAATCATCACCAAGAAGGACATCCTGAAACACATGGCACAGATCGCCAACAGAGACCCGGACTCCATCCTCTTCAACTGAGCCTTGTCCTCCCGCGTCCTCCTCCTCCTCATCCCTCCATCCATCCATCCTCTGTAGACCGGGGGGGGGGGGAGGGACTCGAAATGAACCTTTATCTGTTCAACTTTGAGAAGAAGCTGTTAAAGAAGAAGCCCAGTGAGTCGAGCTCCAGTTGCAAAGGTGATTGTCGAACAATGGATTTATTTTTCTGATCAGTTAGTTGGAGGCTGGTTTTTTTTTTTGGCTTCCCACTGGAAACAGAACTACAGAAACAATGACTCATCCAGTGGGACGCTGCTGGTCCCAGTTTGGAGTTGGACCCCAGAAGGAACTGGGACAGGAACCCATGAGAAACGAGTCAATGGAATATTTCACATCTGCTTCTTTTGGCCGTTTCTGTTCTGTCGCTCGTTTGCCGTCTTGTTTCTCTTCCACCGAGAAAAGAGAGAGACTTTTGAAGGAGGTGGATAATCCTGTTGAAGGAGGAGGAGGAGGAAGAGGTGGTGGTGGAGGAGGTGGAGGAGGAGGAGGAGGTGGAGGAGGAGGGGGAGGAGGAGATAAGGGGAGGAGGAGATAAGGGGAGTTGGGGAGCTCCGTGCCTGCCCTCCGGCCCTCACAGCGAGCCTGGACAGAGCTCTGAGCCGGGCTGATGGATGCTCCGTCACCTCCCTCCTCCTCCTCCTCTTCCTCCTCCTCCTCCTCCCTGCAGCCTCAGGGTGAAGGATGCAGGAGTGTGAGAAGAGGATCTAATGCACACAAACACACACACACACACACACACTTACACTCCACAATGAAAGCCTGGGAACCCCCCCCCCCACCACCAACGTGTTGTCTGTGATTCTTTTGAGATTTGTCACACAAGACTTTCTCCGATCTGTAATTTATGTAAATGTAAAATTGTTTGTTCTACTAAATTATTTCACTAACTTGAACAGAGTGTGTTGTCGTGTTGTCTCGGGTCCTCGTTGTGTGATCAGATCTTCAGTCTCTGGTTTATAGTTTATTAAATACCTGGTTTTATGAAGCTGAAAGACCTCAAACCGATGTTTTGATCATTTAGCAGCTGAAGCTTTTCCACGTGGAGAACGAACCAAAGAGGAATTATTCATATTTTAAAAGTTTCCTGATGAATATTGGAGACAAACGCTGGTTTCAACGTCACTTAAAATGGAAAACAAATGTGATTTTATGATTTTGAAGTCAGAACATTAGTCCTAAAATAATCTTCTTGTGATATTATGACTTTATTTCTTGGCTATGCCCTCAATACTCCTCCTCCTCCTCCTCCTCTTCCTCACCACGCCACAGTATCCGTACATTCATCTAAAGTAAATCAGGCAAAAGAAGATATTTCAAAGTTTAACATTTTCCAGAAACAAGATGGTGGTTTGGAGCTCTCACATCCAGGAGGTCAGTGTCCACTTCTCTGACCTCATGCTGGTTCTATGTTCTCACGTCAGGAACCTTCCTGGGGGGGGGGGGGGGGGTGACACGGGGCCCTCAGCGTCTCCGCCTTCGAGTCGCGTCTCGTTTTCCGGCCACATAATCTCTGTGAGAAGGAATCCAGAGCGACGAGGACGAAGAAGACGAGCGACCTCATGAGTGTGTGGGTGTGTTGCATATGGATTCAGTTGTTGCTTGGCGGCGGCGGTGTGTGTGTCACTGAATTCACTTTTCTGTGCGTGTGTGTGTGCGGCTGGACTTGATTAACTGTGTGTGTGTGTGTGTGTGTTGGGAACATGAGCATCAGTGTAGCTGCTTAGTAATGACTCAGTTTATTCTTGAGCTCAGTTCCTGTGACTGAGACTTCACATGGAGCTCGAGTTACTGAGCTGCTTGTGGCATCTCACACCTCAACTACACACAGACACACACACACACACACACACACTGGAGCTTACCTTAACCCAAACCTTAACCAGGAGTCCAGAAATGATGTTGAGCCTCATTAGCTCCAGGTTTTGGTCCTGATGAGGTCAGAGTTTTTCATTCTTCTCTTTCTTTTCCTCTTTTAATAACCCGTTGGATTCTCCCTTTCTTTTTTCTGTGTCTTTCTCTCCGTCCCCTCGTCCTCCAGGAGACACTCTACCTCACTTGTCTCTGTTCCCAGGCCTGCCTTTGTCCCGGTGCACATTACAACGCAGCGCAAACATTTCGATGTGGTAATCGGCCAATTCAAGGTGTCACCGTACACCCTGAAGTGTCAAAGCCCCGTCTCCTCCCCGCCATTCTCTGTGTGTGTCTGTGTGTGTGAGTGTGTGTGTGTGTGTGTGTGTGGCTGAGAAGCAGGAAGCACAAGGAAACATGCAAAGGGATGACGTGTGTGTGTGTTTTTGTGTGTGAGTGCATTTTCCTGAGGGCAAGACAAAGCCAGCAAATATTTCAGGGGGAGCGCTGCTTATGTAGAGTTTGTGTGTGTGTGTGTGTGTGTGTGTGTGTGTGTGTGTGTGTGTGTGTGTGTGTGTGTGTGTGTGTGTGTGTGTGTGTGTGTGTGTGTGTGTGTGTGTGTGTGTGTGTGTGTGTGTGTGTGTGTGTGTGTGTAATTGTGTTTGAAGGAATGCAATCCAATCCGCTCAGCAGTGTAGCGTCTCTGCCCTCTTGGCCTCACCTGAGGTTCTGAGGTGGAGGTTCCCACAGCTCCAGCCGCTGCTCATGTGTCTGACTGAACCATCACCATGTGAACTGCACTGGTGTCCACTGGGATGAGCCACACGACCAACTGGGTCAACTGGTGTCGGCTCCCTCACGACCAGTAAAGACTGGGGCAGCGTGAAGGCATCCAAGTAATCTGATTACATGCATTTCATTAATTTAATGAACTGTATTTTTTGTCAGAAGGATCCAGATTCATATCTTTAAGTTCATAGTTCACTCTACTCCGGAGTTTTCAAGCTCCTGAAACCGATCCAACACCGGTTGGAGCCGCCCCCCCCCCTACACACACACAGACACACACACAGACACACACACACACACACACACACTTCCTTACACTGAGTTCAGAAAGGGTTCAGACTATTTGATTACTCGTTAGTCGTGGTCCCCAGAGGGAGATCCCTTCTCTGAGCTAATGTTTGAATGTGAAAGGTCCAGATTCTCGAACACGTTGACGTGACTTGTCAACCGAACTTTTTCAATCCCTGCCGGTCGGATGAAAGTCTCACTCCTGATTCGCTGTCGGAACCGGACGCCCCAACATATCGTCGGTTCCAGGCCGTCACATACCGAGAAACGGGGCCCGAGTCCCATCGCAGGTTTTTTTTCTAAACTTCATTTTAACGCTACATTTGTTTATTGTGACTTTTTGTTATGAATTGTTTTTGTCATGTTTTTCGTTTCTGTGTTTTTCTCTCCCAGTGACATTCGCTGTCTTTGCCAGAAAATCTGAATGAGCCTTTGATTCAAATCTATTTTTATGAAAGTTGGCAATTTGGTGCAGATCCAAATAGAAAAGTCTGGATCCAGTGAATTTGAATGTGATTAATGTGGAGTAGGAACTCAACGGAGTGTCACTCCAGGTTTTACACACATTAAAATGAACTGTACACACAGTCACATCTAAACTTCAGATTCATCCAGATGTGGACGTTGTTTTTAATATCACAGAGGAAGTACTCAAACATTTTACTTTTCTAGTTGAGTAGAAGTGAGAACTTGGTTTTAAATACACAAAGTATTAAAAAGTACTTTCAGAGTGTAATCTATTACCTAATTAATCTGAATCCTTCTCAGGTGTTTCCTACTGACGCTGCTGCAGGAGGCGGAGTCACTCTGATTACCTGCCCGCTCTGATTGGTCCAGTTCCTCTCTCAGTACTGATTACTCTTAGAAATATTAAAAACTATCTGAATATGTAACAATGTGGTAGAGAAGAAAGTACAAGTGAAGGTAACTTAATCTATTAAAGAACAGTACATAGAGATGAGATGTGCTTGAGTGGAGTAGTGGAGTAAAAGTACTCAGTTACATCTGAGGCTCAGGTGTCAGTCATCATCATCGAGCTGCAGCAGTTTGAACCAGATTCATTTTTATCATGTTTTTCACTAAGAATCTGATTTGACTTCACTTCCTCTTCTGCCCAGTAAGAAAACCAAGACTTTAACTGGAGCTCAGCAACTTCTATTTAAACTGGTTTATCACAGGAAAATATAATAAGTTCAATTGTTTTGCTTTATTTAAGTATTTCACCTTATTTTACTTATTAAACTGTAATCATAGTGAATAATTGTAAACAGAATATTAAGAACACAATTAATCTAAACATAATAAATCAAATACCTTTATTTGATAAGTGTTGCTACTGTTTATTTAGCAGTTTTTTAAATAATTCAGATGCTTCCATTGTATCCAGCTGCAACTTCAAAGTGTTGTTTGTGTTATTTAAAGACTTTGTGTTATTAATCTGCAGTGTGTTACAGCTGCTCTCACCTGTTTCTTCCTCATCCACAGATTCTATGAAGCTCAACTTCTTTCTGAATCTGACACAAGTTCAAACTGCAGGTAAACAAATATTGTTTTATTTTGTCTTTGCTTTATATTCAATATGTTTCCCTGCAGATCTCAGGTGAACACACACGTCCTCATGATTCTGCTCAAGCACAGAAGTGATGAGAAACATCTGCGTTTCATATTTTGTCTTCATTCTGAAACATGATGAACATCTAACAGATTTCACCAGACGATAAGATCACAGATATGAATCGAGTCTTGACCGAATATGAAACTTACATTTGAAACAATCGCGGTCCGGCAGAACAGAAACATCTGGATTGATGGAATCCAGCTGTGGTTAAAAATCGTTATATGTATCTGTGGAACGTTGACGTGTCTTCATGTGTGTGCTGAAGCTTTTCAAGGGACTTTAATGGGAGGGGGGGGGGGGGGCATAGAACTTAAACATGTTCTCGTTAAATCCAGCTGATGCTCTTGATAGATTTCAGACGTTTAGATTATTTTGCACACGTGGACATTTGCAAGAATTCTACATTTTTTAATATTTCCTGGTGTGTGTTCTTTTTGTGTGTTACTTTTTTTTTTACGACCCCCCCTTTAAAAACGATAATGCATCACCCACTAAAGCAGAGGCCCCATTGGCTCAGGGGGCCGTGGACCCGTTCCCACTCTACCCATGAGGCCCCCTGGTCTGAGGTCAGTTTACTGCAGCACCACACACACTTACCACTGCACTTATATCTGCCTGTCACTGCTCCTGATGTGTTGAGTTTACAGCGGTGTTCCATTACAGAAACAACCAGTGGACTTTTATCTCATTTGGGTCAGAACCCGTCTCATGTGAAGGAACCCCCCCTCCACCACGTCTCCCCTGCATCCTTTTACATTCTTTAAACTCAACCCACATTTCTCATATAATAACTGTCTGTCTTCCAAAATCGCCAAGAATATGAAACAAACTCGATTTCTTCCAACTTGTTTGTTTTCCATATTTTTCCCATATTTTCCCCCAGATCACGATCGACCGCACGTTTATTTTTACACCGACGTTCTGCCACAGAAACTTTCCCTGAACCCACATGTTGGTCCCATTCGGCGTCTGGACGTGTTTGAGTGTTTCCAGAGCGGCCGGCACATGTCGGTTTTATTCACGTGGACGAAGGATTATTGAACGTGTCGTTGATTTATCGATGTTTCTAGATTTGATGAAACGTATTTAGTGATTTAATCTCGTTTGAATCGGGGGCATCAGCAGAAATTATACGATTATAATTGAAAAGTCCATTAGTCACTCGTCTTTTGGCTCCGTTTTGGTCTCCACAGAAAGGGACATGCTCACCTGTTCACGTTGTTTTCATGTTTTAACAGTTTCCTGCTGAAAATTGGAGATAAACTCAGTTTTTTAATAACTTCTGGGTCTTTTTAACTGATCTCAGTTCAGCTTCACTCTTCACCTGCAGCTGGTTGTGTCTGTGACTCTCAGTCAGTTGTTCTCACAGGAGATGCCCCCCCCCCCCGCCCCCCCCACCTGACTCTGACTTTAATGCCGCCCCCACGACTCAAGGATGTGTTACATTAACTCATTATATTATATTATATTATACTGCATTACATTGCATATTGCAATTTGACACCGTTCACTGTTTTGCATTTTGCATTTCACTTCACTTTTTATATCTTTTATCTTTTATATATTTTATTTAGTTTATGTCTAAATAAATGTTACTTTGTATAAATATTAGAAAAAGTGAGTAAATAAGAAGTAAATAGTGAGTAAATATATATTGTTTCTTTTTATTGCTTTTCTTATGTGTGTTGTGTTTATTGTGTTTTTATGTTTTTATGTTTCTATGTTCTTTGTATGCACCAATAACCAGAGCAAAGTCCTTGTAGGTGTAAACCTACTTGGCAATAAATACTTTCTGATTCTGATTCTGATTTCTAACTGATCTCAGTTCAGCCTCACTCTTCACCTGGAGCTGGTTGTGACAGTTGAAGCTGTGAGTCTCAGTCAGTTCTTCTCAAACCTTCTCCTTGTTCACACTCAACACATCAGACTCACTTTCATCCAGCTCCTGGTTTCAGGAAGACTTTTTTCTTTGGCCTGAAAATCACCTTGTTTCCACCAAATTCCCATTTTTCAAGATGTCTTTAAGTTTTCTCTGTATCATCGACGTTCCTCCTCCAGGTGTCCTCATCCCCACAACTTGTTCTCCACCTGTAACGTTTCAGTTCTCTCACAAACCTTCTTCCGTGTGAATGGGCGACGGCCACGGGACGTTTCCTCCGGCTTCCTGGAGACAGACCCGGCGAGTCGAGCATGGGCGGCGTTCAAAGACCTTCTCAAAGAACCCGGTGCTGGTTGTGGCTCCGCTGCAGGAGGCGCGGCCATTGTCTCAGTGCCCGGCCGAGCTATTCACTCCCCCCCGCTCTGAAAGTCCCACTGCCAATGGCCGGTAGTCGGGGCAGAGGGGTTGAACCTGTAGTATTGTTCTTCAACGTGTGTGTTTGTGTGTGTGTGTGTGTGTGTGTTGGTGTGTGTGTCAGGTCGAGCGCTTGTCTGGCCCCTCTAAGTCTCTTCAGGATGTTTTGGGTTTACTGTGTGTGTCTGAGTGTGTGTGTGTGTTTGTGTAAGTGTGTGTGTGTTTTAGTGAGCTCTATGAAACTCATTTCCTGGCTGGGTCAAAGGAAAACAGAGAGCATGTTGGGTAATAATACAGGAGACGCAGGGAGCACTGGTGATATGAAGGGTGTGCGGCAGCGTTGTGATGTGTGTGTGTGTGTGTGTGTGTGTGTGTGTGTGTGTGTGTGTGTGTGTGTGTGTGTGTGTGTGTGTGTGTGTGTGTGTGTGTGTGTGTGTGTGTGTGTGTGTGTGTGTGTGTGTGTGTGTGTGTGTGTGTGTGTGTGTGTGAGAGAAATGGAGTCGCAGGGAAAGTGCAGTGTGAGATCAGGAGAATGCTGATATGTAGATAACAGCTACATGTAGGTGTGTGTTTGTGTGTGTGTGTGGTCAGGAAGGGTGGTGCTGTATTAGCGGAGCAGGTTAAAATAACCGATCGCTCTTTTGTTAACACTCTTATGAAAACATTGTGGGTCAGTGGAAGATGATAAAGTGTTAGAACTGAGCCGTGGCCTCATTTATCTAAACGTTTGTCTCGACTCTTTAAATAAAGTTGTATTCAAAGTGTCTGCAGCCGACGGGTCAGGATTGTTTTTGTGTGTTTAATCTTTAACGTGGTAGATTACAGATAAACACTCCACCCGGGTTGTGTGTGTGTGTGAGTCCTGGGATCTGATCTACACACCAGCTGCTCTGGAGCTCAGCTGCTTTCTTCACTTCTCTGTCCCTGACCTGTGAGACGAAGAGGAGGAGGACGAGTCCACCGACTGTCCTCGTTGTGTGATGGTGTCCTGGAGGAATCTTCATGTCCTCCATTAGAGAGACTCTCCCGTCCTCACACTCTTCTTCTTCCAACGGACACATTCTCATCCCTTCTTCGCCGGAGCAGACGAACTGAACCTTCTTTTCATTTCTGAACACACTGAAATCATTTCTGCTCCATCGATGTGCACAACTTGCACATCGATGGAGCTTCTTCTTCTTCTTCTTCTTCTTCTTCTTCTTCTTCTTCTTCTTCTTCTTCTTCACTCTAGCGTCACTGGAATGATTTTCTCTTCTTCATGTGGCTTTCAGTTCACGATCTGAGAGGAGTGGATCTGGTTTGTGCTGATTGGCCTCAAAACATCAGACAGACGTTAAGTTTCACCACAGCTAAAGTGAAATGAATGTTTGCCTCAGGCTGAGCTGCCCTTGCTTAACCCTGACCTTCGGGGGGGGGGGGGGGGGTTCCGACCTCTGACCTCTGACCTGTTGACGGCTTTCGACTTGAATATGAGACAAACGAGCCGCTCTGGGCAAACAAAACATGCATTGTTCACGTTGATTAAAAAGTTAATCTCACATCTCACTAAAGCTCTGAAGACGCTGAACTGCATTTGGTAGAAGTTCTTGCTCTTGGAGAAGTTGTGGTGCAGCTGACCACAAGCTGACCACAGACGTCTTCAGATGACTCAGGAACCGAACAATTAGAAAAACAAGTGGATTCCTCATGTTTCAGCTTTTTTCCTTTTCGATGAGTCGTCTTCAAACCAAGTCCCTGAAACTCAAATGTCTCCTGAAGGACGAACGTCTCGTCTCTCGTCTCCGTGGATCCTCTCTGGACTCTTTATGGAGAGGAGGAGATAAGAGGCAGCGGAAGGAGACGTGTGGTGGACGGACGGACCATTGAATCATCCGCCTGTTAGATGCCCATCCGTCATTTTAAAGGCCCCGTTTGACTTGAAATAAAATTCTTTATACCAGCACCTGGGTGAGTCGTATAAACTGATGTATTGGCAGCAGGTGTTATGGAGGCCAAGGGCCTGCCGTGAATTTATATATTCTTCTCTGTCACTTTTATCGACTTCATGTGTGCGTCAAGTGGAAACTGTATTTCACGAGGGAGAAGCTCTTGCTGTGTTTCTGTGGTCCTGTGCCTCCGACTGGTCCCAGTGGGTCCTTACTGGTTTGGACAGGAACTGTTTTAATGATATTTCTGTTCAGTCTCGTTAGCTGGAGTTTCTACGTGATTTTTTCATTTGCTGGAATCAGGAACAACGTCAGACTCGGGTCGGTTTCGAGAACCAAAACCCGAAGGCCTGTCGTGAGTGAGAGTTGAGTTTCCACAGGATCAGAGTCACGAGGAAACTTCCACGTTAACGTTCTGGACTCTTCACTGGACGGACGACAGACAGGTCGGATCCACACGAGGTTAAAATCACAAACACACTCTGCAATTATCACCCAGAGCTTCAAACCCCGGATGAGAAATAACTAAATCCTCCATGAACGTGGCGTCAAACTGAAAGTGAAGGTGAAGCTCGGGTCCTGATTAACCTTCTGACCCCGAGAGTTAAATAAAAGAACACGCTGGTTGTTGTTCCAGCGGCTTCAGGGAGCACTGGTCCGTAAAGTGAGTCAGTGACACGGAGAAACATCTGGGCTCCATCCCAGCTGCAGACGAGCAGATTAGCTGCTCAGGTTGTTTCAGGGCTTTTCTGTCGATGGGGATATTTTGAGGAAATAAGAAAAGTCAAAGCTCGACGGAGTGCAGTTTAATTTATGAAAACATATCTGTGCTTTGAAAATGTTCTGTGAAATCTCTCGTTTCACAGCCTGTTATCGTCCGAGAGGAGGAGGAAGAGGAGGAGGAGGAAGAGTGGAAGCAGCTTCCTCCTCCAGACGACACGTTCATGTTCAGATCTGGTCGTGCGGCGCCGGAGACGCGGTTGATTCTTGGACGTTCCGGTGCGTTGACCTGGAACAAACCTCGTTGTTGAGTTGTGTGTTGTTGTTCAGGACGCCACGTCACTTTTGATACGTGTGCGTGGATCTTGGACGGGAGCTCGGAGCTGATTTATCCGGTTCCTCTGTCTCGTTATTCAAAGAGCCAGCTCACTTTCCCTCTCCAGGAACAAGTCTGACGCTCAAAGGCCGCTTTCGTCCAAAGCTGCTTTTTGTGCGTTTTTGTGCAAAACCACAATGCAACACAATCACACAGGATATAATCACAGACGGTCTGTTCTGCACGCAGCATGATTCACTTACACAGAGGGATCTGCCCGGGCCAGCAGCGGTGGACTGTGGTGTTTCCTTGTTTCAGGGTAAATCTGATTAAATGGACTTTGTGTTGGATTCAGAGCAGATTGTGTTTACGCACGTATAGAAATCCACATACGTACGACCACGGCCTGTTTCACATCAGCTTTCACATAAATCCAATTGGATCTGTGCCGGTTCCTCTGTGCCGCTGCACGGTGGCTCAGCGGTTAGTGGGACGTCCTGAGTCTGATTCCCACTTGAACGGCTGATGTGGTTTATTTTGAATTTTCTTTCTGGTTTCTTGTGAATTTGAGACTCGGCTGCACTGATTCAATTTCCCTTGTTTCAGCAAAAACGTATTTGGACATAATCTGTGATTGTGAAGAAGACTCAGCTTTAATTTGAGGATGATTACATCTGAAGACAGACGGGAGAGAGGATCCTTTGCAGTCAGTGAAGCGGAGGAGATGGATTTGAGTTTGGAGCAGATTCCTGAGACAACTCCCTCAAGTGTCCACGTTGTGTTTGTGACTGCACCGACTCCTCGACTTGTCACAAGGACAGAAACCTGGAGTCCGGCTCGTGGATCTGAGGCACCTCCCCTTCTGCCATGTCTCCTCCTCTTCCTCCTCCTTCACAACCGACTCACCAGAGAGTAAACAACAACAACAACAACAACAACAACAGCAGAACCACTTTTTTCCGACTTGACTCATTTATACACAAAGTTTCATCCCTCAGAGCTTTTTCCAGCCGTGTGTGTTTGTTCTGTTAGATCTCAAAACTGTCTCCAGGAATTAAATCCTGAATTCTATCTGTTGTTTCCCATTAGCTCTTCATGCTGCTTCACATTCCCCCCCCCCCCCCCCCCCCCCGAGCTGCGATTAACAATCTGCCGTCAGATGATAGCGTTCGCTCTTTTCTTTTTGAAAACACAAAAATATTAGATTTAGCTGTTATCAAATGCACAGATAATTTGGGATGACAGGGCCCCCCACAGTGTGCGGGCGGCCGCATGGTTTCCATTTTGTTTTTTGATCATAAAACAAAGGACGACTTGTTTATTTACAGCTCGCTGCTACAAATGGAAACCAGTGAGACGCCAGATACCAATTCAAGTTTCACTTCCTGTGAATAAACTTTCAGGAAGTAACCGTCTGATCCCTGAAGGTGTTCAGCTCGCTCCTGTGCCGGGAGGTCGAAGGTCAGGGGTCAGCTGTGGCTTTGACACAGTGAGAACTGAAGCTGGAGGTCAGATGACGTGAAGAAGAAAGTGTTCCAACACTAAACTTCATTAGAATCAAAACTTTTATCAAGAAAATCATATGAATTCTGTTGATCTGGTTTAATGGAGCCTCCACAGCCGGTAAGTTAAGATGGACGACGCGTCTCCACTTCCTGAAAACCAAAATCAATCATGATGTTTCATTTTGTTTTCATGTCATCAAACAACTCATTGAAACCAAACTTATCAGAAACTTCCTAGAACTTCCTAAAGTGACAGAAACCATCTTTGAGAAAACATATGTATCGTGTTCTTTAAATCAGGCTTCATGAGCTATACTGGAACCAGCCACCAGGGGTCCATAAGGACGATGAGGCTTCATGGCGTCCATCTTTAAACCCAGTCTTGCTTCCTCTACAAGCTGGATCATGAAACCACACACACACGAGAAAAGTTCAGATATTTGTTTATTTTCTTTGCAACAATGTGCTACACATATTCACAGCTACACAACTGTCCAGTTCAAACACTGCTCATACACATTCATTGCAGAGTTTTCCCGCTGGTCCAGGGTTTACGCTGCTGGACCTGTTTCAACAAACCCTCTGTTTGGGTTGGAGTGCAAAGGAAAAGAAAAAGGCCCGTCGGAGTGTTGACCTGGAAAATACAGAGATTAAGACCCGGGCTCACGGTGGAGCCGGGCTGGAAGGAGGCCCGGCAGAACCACGAGCCGGTGGACGCCACCCAGCGACTCACACTAACAGAAAGCAGCTAAGACAGCAATCAAATACAAAATGAAAATTTGTCCCCAATTTTGTCCGTTGAGCATAAAAAACAAGCGTCTGTGTGTTTTCAGAAGCAGCGGTGAGACGAGAGGGCGGCAGGTGGAACGTGGAGGATCAAAAACCAATCAACCCCCAAGGGAAGGTTTCACAAACAATGGAAGGTGTGTGCGTGGATTAGTTGGACCTGGTTCCTCTGAGATGTCCGTGTGAACCGAGCCCTTTGAACAAACACGTACTGAAAGTGCACACACACACACAGACACACACACACACACACAGACACACACACACTCCCTGCAGATCAACTGTCACGTGGCCCAGGGGGTTTGTTTGTTCGTCTCCCCACGCAGGACACGACACCGGCTGATGGACGTGGTGTGTTACGATGTGTGTTATCTGCTTTGTGCGTGCATACATGTGCGCTGGAGTGTGTGTCTGCCAGAGGAGGATAAAGAAAGAGGTGTGTGTGCCGGCGGCGCTGCTGTGGTTTATGTCCACAGATAAACTTCTTTGTACTAAATCTGCTCTCGTCTGCCTTCACCTGACAAACCCAGCGACTTCATGTTCCATGTGTTTGCAGCACATGCGTGTGTGTGTGTGTGTGGGGGGGGGGTGGGGGGGAGACACCTGCAGGTCCTGGGTCAGCAGCTGTTTGGGTTTTTCTGGAGATACGACCTGACCACGAGTTTAACTAACTTATAAAGTTCACAGTGGTCCCACCGTGGTCAGGTGGATGTGGAGGCACTTGACGAGGAGCTGGTGGTAGAAAACTTTAAGGCTTGATTCTGTGGTCTCCTCATTCTGCTCAAACCATCGTGCTGGGCCAGTAGGTGACGCTGAAGTCGACATCATTGATCAGTTGAAGACCTTTGGAGAGTGTTTGTTGTTTTAGTGTCTTAAGACGCGTCCACATTTGCGTGTGGACGCGGAATGCAAAGGCAAAGTTTTCTTGTCTTGCAAAATATCCAAATCGACCTGCTCCATTTCTCCACAGTTACTTTCAACGACGTCAAACTGTCTTTAAGATTTCTGTTGACAAAACGGTGAGCTCCACGTCTAAAGAGAAACCCCCCCACTCTCATTGTTTGTGCGACGAAGCTACAAGCGTTTAATCTCACCTTCCTCACACCTTTGTTTGTGTTTCCGTTGCGTAACTGATCCTCAAAATGACGCAAAAGTGCAGCTTCACAGGTTCGACAGGAAAGACGACACAGATCGGAAACATTCTTTCTGTGGAACGCAAGAGGAGAGAGAGAGAGAGAGCACGAGGACGAAGTGAGCGAGCGAGAGAGGACTGCAACAACACCGACTGGTCGGGCTGCATACCTCTCTCTCTCTCTCTCTCTCTCTCTCTCTCTCTCTCTCTCTCTCTCATCTTCCTCTCCCGGGCTCATTCTCCCCCTCTTCCTCCTCCTTGTTTTCTTTTCTGCTTTCCTTGCAGAAACCCCCCCCCCCCCCCCCTCACAGTTCAAAGAGGCAGCGTGACTTCCTCTCATCCTTTTTTAAGAAATCCACAGTTCTAGTGTTGCGCGTTGAAAAATCCTCCCTCAGCTCCCGAGTGGTTCTTTTCTTAAATCCCGTCAAAGTTTAAAAACAAAAAAATAAATCACCACAGTTCATTTCACGTATGTACAGTCCTCTCATGGCACGCTAAGAAAGTTATATTCCACATTTTATTTGGCTTTGGTTTGATCGTTTGATTTTCTACTGCTCCCGTCTTTGATGCGGGGGGGGGGGGTCGAGTTCTTTAGTGTGTGTACATTCTTCGGTCTGCAATCCAAATCTCAGGGTTCGATTGCTTCCTGCGATAAAGGCGGTTGATGCATCAGGGGGGTTCTGTGTTAATCTGTGATACAGGCAGCGTGGGGGGGGGATTTGGCGATTGTCATCAAATGCAGAAAATTGGATGTTTGTCACTTTTTTGACTCCCACAGGGAAACTGCCCTCCTGAAAAACCCACAGTAAATCAATGTGTTTATTTATGTCTTGCTCTCGGCCGTCGGGTCGCCCCCTCCTCTTCGTCAAACACCAATCCTTCCGTCCTTCATCGAAATCTGTTGATGCAAACATCGTAGATCCAGATCCACGCAACTTGTGTCTTTTATTTCCAATCAGCGGATTGTTCAAACGGCCTCCAGCACATCGTGTTGATCCACCCGTCCTCTCTTCTGCTCGTTCTCTCCCTTCCTCTCAGAGGTCCAGGCGGAAGGCGCCGAAGTAGCTGGAGGAGTCGTCGGCGTTGACCATCGTGGGCGAGGACACGGAGACGAAGAGCTCGTCCCCGGCCCGCAGCTCGAACAGCCCCCCCTGGTAGACGGAGTGCAGGGCGTACTCGGCGTCCGGAGCCCAGCACTTGGTCCCGACCCCCTTCAGCAGCTGGAGAGGAGACGAGAGGAGGTTAGAACCATTCTGACAGGTTTCTACTCAGCGCTAGTTGTGAGTGAAGGGTGACTCTCTACCTGGATGGGGCTCGGGTAGGACGTCTTCTTGTAGACGCACTGGACCAGCTGGTGGCTGACGCTGCGCTGGTCCCCGTCCCCGGCTGCTGGGGACGGGTAACGGAAATACACCTGGAGAGGGGGGGGGCAGGAAGGATAATGATGAAATGTCCAAGATAGTAAATCAAATGAAAAACAGAATAATACGACTTCAAACAGCTTCTGTCAGCTCCTGTAAAGTCAGTTCGGTGATCACCTGGGAGTAAAGGTAGTACCGCCCATCCTGAGGCACTCGCAGCTTCCCATTGGTCAGGGTCATGTTGTGCAGGTGAGCGCCGAAGCTCTGATTGGCCCAGGAGCGGACGACGTGGCGACAGGATTGGTGGAGCCCGGCCGTGGGGATCTGTAACGGAGGGAACCCGGCTGCCGGAGAAGAGGAAGAAAAAAACATTGATGAGAAACGATCACAGAAACAAGAATTACCGCCCGGTGCAGATCACATAAAGAAGCTTCCAGAGCCATTTGTGACCTTTGACCTTTCTCCACTGAAATCAGTCGATCTGAACGTCCAAGTGAACATTGGTCACAAATTTGAAGATATTCCTTCAAGGCGATCTTGAGTTATCGTGTTCACAAGAGCAAGATGGAAGGAAAACCCTCAAAACATATTTCCGGCTGTCGCTGGAGAGTAGTTAAAATAAACCTGGACTTATTTTTCACCAGTTTATATATTTATCATATCTAAAAATAAGCAAATAAACCAGTGCATCGTCCACACGGCTCCTAAAAACTCCGATAAAAAGTTAGCAGATGCTCGTAATACGAAGCCTTAAAATGAAACTACACTGCAGACAAACTTTTCCAGTGATAAAAGAAGTTTGTGACCCGGGAGCAGTTTCCCTCTCAGCCTCGTTCTCAAACTGACAGAAGAGAGAGAGCAATGAAACGCATCGTTCGCCCCCAATTTTAATAAAACTCCAGAAACGTGTTTAAGAATCTTCGATCTCCGTTAACGTGACAAGCGTTTGATCACCGCGGCGGCTGGGTCCTCGTGAGGAACACAAAGATGTAACACAGGGGGGGGGGGTATGTGGCCGTTATGTTTGCACATGTCGGTCATAACCTCTGAAACTATGTCTTTATTGAATATGTCATGACAGCAGTTTGTTGAACCATGTGTGATATGAGCTGTGGAGAGTGTGTTGTGTTTCTGCAGAGATGAAGGATATCAGGTCCGTCCCAGTGTCTCCTCCACAAACCACAGATGAACACTGTGTGTGTGTTGGACTGGTTTATAATGGGAGGCGGAGTTTTCATCCTCCAGTTATATAATACATATTAACTTACTTTAATGTTGTGGTTAAATCACGAGTTTCAAAACTCTTAATGTTCGAATCCACGAAGTTTAAAGCTGCTGAAAGTTCATTGTTGTATTTTCTTTGATCATAATGTAAGTTTATTACATAATTTAAATAGAATCCTAAGGTTTATTCTTTATTATATCAACTGGTCATATTTACATAACTTTAGTTCAAAGGTTGTTTGTTGCGTGTCTGTTTTCCTCTTTTCTCCTGCGTGTTTGTGTAGGAGCAACACATCAAACACAGGTGCAGCTACACAATTTAAAAGTGGCACTCTAATCGCTGTGGCCGTGCAGTAATTGCTTGAATTATTGTGTTTATACAATTTTTGTGTGATTGTGTGCGTGTGACAGGCTATTGTTTGTGTATGATGATGATTCAATAGAAAAGAAACTTCAAAAGATTCCAGCCTCGACTTTGCTCTCGCTTTTACTTCCTTCTGAGAAACCCAGGCTGAATGTGTGAACCTCACCCCCAGACACACACACACACACACACACCCACACACCCACACACACACACACACACACACTGCTCGCCCTATGTCAATTAAATGGGAATAACATCAGGCAGCCTTTGCCAGATTCTCAGCGCCTTGTCGCTTGCATGCCAGCTCTCAAATGAAATTATACGGTCTGGATAACGCACACACACAAACACAGACACACACACAGACACACACACGCATGAAAAACACAATCCAGAGCTTTGCAACTTTTACAACACACATGCCCTCAATTATTCTTATCTGCGATGCCGGCCCAATAAATGTGTGTGTCACTGAGTCGGTGTCGGTCCACTTCACAAGAGCCTCCAGCACGTGGGGGGGGGGGGCTGAAGCACAAAGACGCCGAATCCTTCAGAGTAACACAAAACCATTTGTGTTTGACATCAAGGTGGAGTTTACGAGGGACGAGTGACTGTGATGGAGAGAGAGAGTCTGAGTCTGATCCCTGAGACGTGAAGGTCACGATCCTCAACCGGCCCTCACACTGATCACTGAGGGATTCATTCGCTTCATTTAAGTTATATTCCAGCAGCCTGAGTTCATATCAAGGGGTTAGACAAAGATTCAAAGATAACTGAGGCCATTAAGATTCATATTTAAGGGATTTCTTCCTCCTGGTGCGTGAGGTCCTCACCGAGACCTTCTGTACGTTCTCCTGTGTCGGTGTTTGAGTTTCTCTGCCAAGAACAACCTCGCCTCTCGCCACGTGACAGGAAGTGAAACCATTTGATGGGTTGCTCTTCTGGTCAGGCCCCGCCCCCTCCACACCCCCCCCCCCCCCCCCCCACACCCTTTCACGGGAAATCGGTTGTGTAGTTTACGCGTAAACAAAACTGACTGAAGCAAAACCTCCTCGATAGTTCTTATCCCACTGATGTTTGTTCAAGGGTTGTTGCTTCTGATTAGAATCACACACGCACACACACACACAGACACACACACGTGTCTCACCTTGGGAGCTGGTGTCCCTGAGGGTCAAGTGGGCCGACGGCCTCTGGGCCACCGAGGTCATGAACTTTGTCCCCGAGTTGTTGAAGGTGCGAGGCATCGTTCTCGCCTCTGAGGGAGAGAGGGAGGAGCCAGAGTGTCAGAGACAGGGATTCAGATGAGTGTGTGTTGTTGTTGTATTGTGTGTGTGTGTGTGTGTGTGTGTGTGTGATGCTCACCTATGAAGGTCTGCTTGGAGATGATGTTCTCCGTCACCTGAGAGAAAAAGTGAAAACACAGAGGTCAACAAAAACGAGAAGAAACAAACTCAACAACATTGTAATTAACATAAAACGCAGGAAGTACACATGTGACGTGTACTTGTGTTGTGTACTTGTGTATTGTACGTGTACCTGCTAACTAGCATTGTTAGCGCACCACTCTGTGATTGTTGTACATATGTAGACAATTTAGAGTCTGGAGGTCACACACCACCGCTCACCGCTGCCTCCTCCCATTATCACCGAGATAAGATCTAAACACCGGGCGATACGACTTCAACACAGTGTGAGGGTAACACAACACGGTACAAAGCCCCCCCCCCCCCCGGCCCGGTGGAAACCTCAGATCTGTTCCCGCGTCCAAACTCCGTCCTGTCTCTGTTTCATTTCCCCCCCCCGCTCCTCTGTGTCATCCCTCGCTCCCAGCCAGTGGCCTCTTAAATGTCGGCCAGATGTAGACACGGAAATACACCACATACTGTACTCACACACACACACACACACACACAGACACACACACACACTCTCTCTCACTCTGTCACTCTCTATCGCTTCTTGTTTATGTCTTTCTCACTTTGTAAATCCAGTGTCAGTCTTCTTCTACCTCCACATCCATCTCTGCTCTCTTGCTTCTCAACCATCCCTTAATCCTTGTCTCTACCTTCACAAATCTCTCTCTCTCCCTCTCTCTCTCTCTCTCTCTCTCTCTCTCTCTCTCCCTCTCTCCGTCTCTCTCTCTCTGGTCACTTGTTTGTTTGGTTTGTGTAGACGCTGGTTGTGTAGATGTTCTGTCTCAAACTGTAGAAGTGACCTTCAGTGATTGAGCCGTGGCGAGTGAAGGACCTGGAGCTGAACCCAGAACCATCTGTTTATCCAGAGTTCATGGAGCTCAGAACCTGAACTGGACCTGAACGTCTCCTGCTTATTAACGTTTATTGATCTTGAACGTATCACACTTCACTTCCTCTGGCTCTAAACAACACAACACGTGGAGTGTGAGGTGGAGGAGATGAACGCTTCTCGAGACACACAAACCACATCCAGACATTTATCTCTTCATACACATCGTCCACTTTGTAACCAGAAGTAGTTCCAGGTTTAATCACCTGTGGTTTGCCTTAAGAGCCCCCCCCCCCCCCCCCCCCCCTGTGGTATAAATCCCTCGCTTAAATTTTTTTGGACCCGTTACCAAATCCTGAATGATTAATTCCACCACAGTTCTTAAACGTCATCCAGCTCCGGCCCTGGTGTTGTTCTTGGCGTGGAGCCGGCTTCTCGAGCGCCGAACACTCAATTCAACTTACAAATTGGACGTGATGGCTCTGGGGTTTTGCTGCGTGTGTGTGTGTGTGTGTCTCTGTGTGTGTGTCTGTGTGTGGGTGAGAGTGGGGGCCCCTCCATCACTTTGAGTGGATCCTATATTCCCTCTACGGGGGGGGGGGGAACTAACAGCTCTATAAGTTAAAGTCTGGAGCCCGGGCCCCGCTCGTCCCTCGGCTGGCGTGGCGTGCCTCTGTCGGCCTCGCGTTCCTCGAGTCCCCCCCCCCCCCCCCCCCTCCCTCCCCCCGCGCTCAACCACACACACTTGAGGAAAGAGAGAGAGTAAATTGCCAACAGGCCCGCTGCCCTGCATGTGGCTGCATTTGATCCAGAATTTTAAAAAAGGGGGATTTTGTGGGATGCAGGGATCCAGTGTGTCCAGGCCTCGTGTCGTGTGACTCAGCAGCAGCATGTTTCCAGTTTCTCTCCGAGGCCGACGTCCATGAGGCCTAAAGAGCTCACATGGGAAAGGATTGGATGACTAAAGAGAGAACTCAGCTGGAGAGGCTGCATGCATTAAAACTAAATGTTCCACTCAGCGGTGGAAGCTCGGGCCGGAGCCCTGAGACGTGTGAGCAGCTGTGAGTTTAAGACTCGACACGACTCCACCGACATGTCGGCTCGAACTACGTCTTCTGTGTTTTCTTACTCACTGTTTGCATCTGGTTTGTGTTTGGAGCTCGGTGAACCTGGAGTCGTTAGCTCCCGATGCACGTGAGGGCTAAAGGTCTCCGGGCTGACGGCAGGGACACTAAATTAAAAAGGCCCTGAATGGGACTGTGGAGGTGGCCGGGCGACGCGGGTCTGAGAAAGTGTTTCCTGAATCAGACTTCCAGGAGAATGGGAAACCGCTAGGCTCGGCACAATGGAGCTGCTGAGTCGGGTCCTTGTGTTTCAGGAGAACAAGCTGCTCCTGATATCATCAGCCTCAGAGACAAAGAGGCAGAAACAAGCTGTGACTCAGAAACACACCTCATGGCCTTTAAAGTCTCCACAGATTGTTCACGAAGATCACATCTGGAAGTTGTTACCCAGCTTTGAATACATCATCATCATATTAAAGTTTTAAAGGATTTAGTTTACTGACAATAAGCTTTTCATTAATCAAAAAGTAACGACCTCGTTCCATTTATCAGTCAGGGCTCATTTGTGGAGAATATAAAAAATATCGTCCGGTAAAAAGTTATAAAAAAGAAATTATTCCATAGTTTTGATTATAAATGAGAAGAAAACACAAATACAACCAAATATATAGAACTGGGAATAAGACTAAAGTTTGTTTGAGGTCATATTTAAACATAAATCGTAAACATTGTGATTTCAATTTGTTTCCATTCAATGCACTATTGTTGTTTTATTTTCTCTTCAGCTGTTTATATATACATTTATATATATATACTTTATTTCTATTTTAAATTTTGATATTCTATTTTATTCTATTTTATACTATTTCTATTTTATTTTATAGGTTGTAATTACTAGAAGAGAGCCTGTGACTCCAGCATTTCACTGCCAGCGACTGCTTAATGTTATTGTTTTGCATTTGATCATAAAAATCTTGAATCTTGAATCATATTCATCTCCAGCTCAAATCAGAGGTCGGTGGCGTTGACTTCACTTTGACAGCTCCCGGCTAACGAGCTGGTCTTAACGAAACGTGTCGAAGCTCCGCCTCCTCTTTACCTTCTCATTTCATTGGAGCTGGTGCACGTGCTCGTGTTTTTAAAACTCGGCCTCGGAGTCGTGTTAAGTTTACGAGTCTGTTGTTGGATGTGTTCGCATGTTTCACGTCTCAACGCTAATGACTCCAGATCTGGATTAGTTTGGTTTTTCTTACAAAGACCACGCCATCACCCCCTCAACCCATTTCTGTGCCTTTGTCCGACTTTAAGATCTCCATCCTCCGTTTCATATGAAGTGTTTTTAAGGCTCTAGACTCATAACTTTGCCCTTTGAAGATCTCTACTGACTACAGTGAGCACTCTGCAGCATTTGGCTCCAGCTAAGGGGGACGGGGGAGATTTAATGAACCCGTCTTCCTTCCAGTCGGCCGCGGCCCCCGGGCTCCTCCAGATGTCCACAACCTGCTTCCTCGAGAGTCGGGACATGAAGGTTCTCTGAAGTGAGTCAGACGTCTCAATCCCAAATGTCCACGACTTCCTGAACGATAAGTTTCTCCTCCGCTGCTCGTGAACAGATTCCTGGAAAGATACCTTCACTCGGTCCTAACTCAAAATAAGCCCTGCTGTTACGCTCAGCCATTATGTATGATTCCTCCTGAAAGAGCGAAACCCTGGAGAGGTCAGAGCTGGGACTGCACGGCATGCAGGCCCCGGGGCCCCTAGATGACCCCTAGATGACCCCTGATAACATTAAACACAAGCATCTGGACTGATCATGGAGACGTGTCCCTCTTTGACCCCAGTAAATCTGTCCAATGAAGCTAAATATGACGCAAGAGTCATTCCTGTCTCGTAGACTCGGGGGGGGGGGGGGGGGGGGGGCTAATACCGTCCAGTGGGGGATGACCTCAAGTGCTCACTCAGGCTCCCCCCCCCCGCTCTCCTCTAAATATAGTAACCTCTGCTTTAACGGGCCCTGGACGACATTCCAAACTCTAGGCTTCCACACGGCAGCTCACAAACCAATGAGAGACGTCACGGGGGATTGACACTGGGACAGAACAGCCAATTACAGAGACTTTAGGGTTCCGGGTGGAGGACCCTCCAGCGAGCGACCTGGAAGCCCCCCCGACCTCCAGCCTGACCCGCTCTGAGACAAAGACGTCCGTCCAACACTGTGACTGCGAACATGTTCCTGCAGGAGAGAAACCCTCTAAGTTCCTGAAATGAAACCATGATGGGAAACAGATCCTTACCTCTTAACGTGCCATAAAGCAACTGTGCTCCGTGAAGCTCTCTGCAATTATAATTTTTTTTTAAAAGCAATAAATACTGTAAACCCCTCTAATCATATCCTCCTGCTCCGTGTGGAGCGAAGGCTTCTGGGCTTTGTCTCGGCCGATAGGAAGCTGGTTGTGTTGGTTAATGAGGACGCTCACGTGCTGGTTCACCATCGAAGAGAGAACTCTCCTGTTTCCTGGAAGTCAGCTCGTAGCCACTGCCAGCTCGACCTTGTGTGTGAACGCAGGCTAGACTGATACCAGGGCACCTTTTAGCAGTGTGTGTCTGTGTGTGTTTGTGTGTGTAGACGGGCTTCAGGGCAGTGTGTAACACCTCAAGTCTAAAAACACTCTCCAGCTGCAATAACATCAACACATCGAGCGCTTCTCTCTTCCTGGAGCAACAAGCGGAGACAGAAATAGCCCGATGCTCGTGTCACAGAGTGTCTGGCCAAAAAGACCCGGAAAAAAAGAGAGAAGCAAGGGGAACGAAATGAGAGATTACTGTACAAGTGGAGGGAGCAGGGAGCAGGAGATGAACTGAGTAAATCTTTAAAACATTCCTCCTCCTGCAGCTCCGGTGAAAGTCGACGAGCCTCAGGTTTCAGCCGGGGCCACTCCCCAAAATACCAAAGTCCCAGTTTGTGTGTTTTTGCCTTTAAAAGGTGAACTCCAGCAACTTTGTGTTTGAGGAAACTTGAAGATTAAGAAAGAGGCTTCAAAATGAAATAAGCATTTAGACGCTGTGAAACCTGATGTTTAGGAAATGTGTGTCTCATCCAACCTATGTCTCGTCCACAGGTGTCAAATAAGGTCCAGCCGTGGTTTAGCAGCACCGTGGCTGTGTGACAGTTGTGTTTATTGTTTGAGAGTTCTGAAAGACGCTATAGAGCAAACATTAGCATGTCCACATCACGGCCAATCACAAGCGGGAAGATAAAATTTACACGATCTCCATTTATCTTGAGGGGAAACATGATTGTTTGTACCGAGCTTAAACCTTGTATTAATCCTAATTTAACGTAGGTGGCTGCTCTGTCCTCCTTGTGTGTGTGTGTGTGTGTGTGTGTGTGTGTGTGTGTCTGTGTGTGTGTGTCCACTTTGCACACAGAGGTGGTTTCAGGGTCATGTGGTCCAGTAACACCAAAACAAACATGTGCACAAAAGCTGGAGAAACTGAAAACTAATCTGCCTCTTACCACCGGGTCAAAGTTTAATAATTAACTCCGACTTTGATTCGAGGTTTAGTGGCGACGACAAATCATCAAGGAAATGTCAAAAACCATTTAACTGGACACCACGAGTGAGAAGCTCATTGTGGAGCTGCTGGATAAGGCTCCAGGACACATCCTCTGGGGACCCTGCATATCTGTATAAACTTGTAATCCATCCTAAAGTTGTCAAAACATTTCACTCAAGTGTGAAACTTATCGTTGTGCCACAGATAAAGTCTCTAGAAAAAAGATCCTTTGGGGACCATGAATATCTATAGAAATTGCAGCATTATTCCCCAGGATGCATCCTCTGGGGACCCTGCATATATATGTGTAGAATGTAATCCATCCGTAAGTTGTCAAAACATTTCAATCAAATTAGTGAGATCCTGCTACAGAATAGGTCCCTGGGATGCATCCTCTGGGGACCACGATTATGTGTATTTAAGTTGTAGGAGAGCCAAGATCTGCTGAGATATTAAATCAGATCCAACAAAAAAAAAGAGAGTCAACGAGACTTCGGTGCCAAAAATCAGAAGTCTGTCATGCAGGAGAAGAAACTGGCAGGAACCCGGGGGAGGGGGGGATGACTGACAATTATGGGAAACAGGAGAAGAAGAGGTAGAAAAAAAAGAGAAGAAGAAGAAGAAGAAGAAGAGTGGAGCCGAACAGGACTGAGTGACTGACGGAGGGGGAGATGGAGAGGGAACGAGGGACAAGTATGCACATGAAGGAGTGTTTCTCCGGCGGATTAGCAGTAGCTGCAACTCAATACTTTAATACGCTGCTCGACCTCAACAGGCCTGGACTCGCTGTGTGTGTGTCCCTCTGTGTGTGTGTGTGTGTCAGCAGTGTGTGGTTCTTTGAGCTATGACAACAAACTCCTATCAACCCTAATCTGGTCTAAGAGGCTGCTCATTCCTGGCTGTACGTGTGTGTGTGTGTGTGTGTGTTGTCCAGTGTGCAGATGTGACTTCCAGGAGGTGCACCTCAGTAGAACCTGGTGCTCAAACACCGTATTTCCGTGGCTAATGGCTGATTTAGCCTCTTAAAGGCGACTCGGTGAGTGATAAGCTCCTCAGACGCTGTTAAGGGCAGATTCTGGTGCAGATTTGAGGGACAGGGAATGTAAACAAAGTGGTTTTTTGTATTATTAGCTTTGCTGCTGAGGCTCAGAACAGAGATTTCTATCAGAGGAGGAAACAGGCTCCACGCTGATATCAGCACATATTGGATTCCGACAGTTGGAAGGGTGTTTTTGCGTATTTGGCCCCGAATACCTCGACGTCAACAATCTGTCAACTCCCCCGATGACTCGCTCTCCTTCTTCGCACAATCTCTTTCCTCTCTGAAATCCCCCCCCCTCCATTGATGCCTGTCAACTTAAGCTCCGTGGAAAACTTGACCTCAGGTAATTCCCCCGTGCACATGTCTGCACTAATAACGTCTTTTGTGTGTTTACAATTCAGGATAATCTCCTCTGTGCTTAAAGTTAAATGTCAGTATTAATCTAGAGACTCTAGAGAAGGAACTGATTATCTTCATCATCCTTATTTCTGCATGAATCAATAAATCATGTCTTTAAAGTGACAGAAAACACTGAAACGTTTCCCAGAACCTCTCAAAGTCCAAAACCTCCAAATATTCCATCGGAAATTATTGAAAAATTGAATTTGAGAAGCTGGAACTAGAGCGTACTACTAATTAAAAACTGAAACAATGATTTTTTTAAATGTAACTATCGTTCTCCTCATTGTTTTACTTTGCAGAACTTCAACAAAGAGAGGAAAGAAAAACCAAAATCATGTGTCAGGTCATTAAACGCACAAAATGTAAAATGCAACATTTACTTTATCACCCAGAGACATTTCTCGAACTTGCTTATTAAACTGTGAGACAGACTGTCTGGGCGACCAATCAGAAGCCGCTCGTTAGCGTGTTTTACGACAGGTAACGCACCAGTGGACGACTCGATGCCAGCCGCTGATAACCGACCTGTTTGCTGTGGGAGTTTCCTGCCAGACAAAACGTTGAGAGCAGTTGAGGAAACAGTTTGATTCCCCCTCACGAGAAACAAGGGATCTGATATCAGCTCTTTTATTGGGTTCGGGAGTCGAGTCGCTTGTCACGTAACTTCAACTCGTTAGCTCGATTGTCTTCCTCTCGCTCGTTTATCGATTCTCACACGTTAACGTCCAGAGGAACACAAACAGGAAGAAAGTGTTCGTACACAATTATTGACTCAGTCCTCACTTCGTACATGTGTTTACCTTCCGATGTGTGTTTGTGTTTCCTTCTGTATTGTTCTCAATGTAATGACACAGATCCTACACAGCAGTGCATTAATTCTCTCTCTCTCTCTCTCTCTCTCTCTCTCTCTCTCTCTCTCTCTCTCTCTCTCTCTCTCTCTCTCTCTCTCTCTCTCTCTCTCTCTTCTCACCCTTGATCCCTTACACAATATGCATTTAGCTGCTGAAGACACAAGGTGTGAAGCTAGGCCCGGGGGGCGTGGTTGTTTTGCCGCCTCACTCGGTTTCTCGGAGTCGCTGTGTTTTTAAGTTTCGTTTCACTTGAGCAGAAACCAATATCAATAACTGACTGATACCTGTGTGAGGACGTCATAATCAATACAATGAGACATGTGATCTCATTGTGCAGAAAACAACAACCAGAACAACATTCTAGGTTAAACGCACTGTTAATACCTCTAGAATCAAATTTAAGCTATAATTAGGACTGAATTTGTGCATAAACTTGTGAACTGTATATACTCACTTTTTTCCACCTTTTGTCTTATTTGTCAATATTTTGTTTAATTGAACTTTTTATAAATAGATTCATAAATATCTGAATCATGACACATATAAACAACTCAGGTCGTTAGTGTTGATTTCTCCAGATACAGAATCATGAAAACACGTCCTCGATGCTTCACTCAGCAAATCTCCTGTAAACAGAATCCTGAGCCTCCATCATCTCCTCACGTCTCCAACCACTTCTATTGTGTCAACCGGGACTCTGACCCTCGGTAAGTGCTGACACGTCAAACATTACACAACCGAAGTTCAATACAGAACCCTGCACTGGTTTATACTGGGAAGTCTCTGCTTGTTTATCGTGGGTTGGCCACTAAAGGATCAACATGTACGTGGGTGATGTTTTACTGGAGCACAAATAGACTTGAAATTGTTGATACAAGTGAAGTTCAAACAATAGTTTTATCAGTAATTTGAATATTATTTACTCTGTATTTTTCCGTACTGGGCTTGTTTGGATGGAGGTTTTAGGAACAAGCTTAGATTGACCTACTACTTTGTCATTATTCAGTTGGTTGCAATCTCCCAACTCGCCACTAGGTGAAACTAAATCCTTCACCCTGGTCCTTTAAGTCGAACGCATGCGAAAAAAAAAGTCTTGGAATTTCCACAACCAACAATCCACAGACAGATGTCTCCAAAACATCTATCAAATATTGTTTATTATATGGGTTATGATTTATTTTGCTTCCTTTTTTAACAGATATGATTTTAGTTATAGTTCAGTATTTGCAGGTCTTTGCTTTTATTTATTTCCAGCTGTATTTTCCATTTAACTTGTATTTCAATTAATTCTCATTTAATATTAATTGGACGATATTGTTTGTGGTCTGGTCAGGTTTTGCTTTTGCCCATCCAGAATAATAAGAACCCAGTTTCATAGACAGAGCATCTTTTGCTCGGCCTGTCTGTGGTTTAATGCATCGCCACAACCTTCTTTTAAAATACTGTAAAATAATAAAGGCCCTGGAGACTTATAATTTACACAAAAACAAATTAGCTGAGTGTTTCCAAACGCACAAGGTTGCGAGCCTCAGTCTCTCATTGTTTAGACAGAACAAGCCCATTCATCAAGCGTGGCCCGGGTGGTTATGGGTTCTCTGCAAACAGGTTGATGACTTCATGTGAGTTATGTGTTTATTCTTTTATCTCAAAGTTCGGCTCATGGCAACTTTTCCGTCTCATATTTCAAGATCCAGGAAGCCAGCGCACATCCAGGGAGAGAGTATAAATAAAACAGAAAAGGCTGAGCCAAGGATAAAGTGTGGTCAAGAGATGATAGGAGACATGAACACAACAATTTAGGGATTCACAGAAGCTCCTCTCGTGGCCAGGGTTCTCCAATCGGGACCTTTAATATTCCCCCTGGAGGAAACTTGATAAAAACCTGATCAACACATGTCTGATTGTGGTCGTGAAACCATGACTTCATCGGTCTGGACCAGAATGTCACATTTTCAAGGTCCCTACAAAGCTCACAGCACCGAGACAATGTTGGGCCTGTTTATCCAAACAGACCCACTGTTGAGTTTCCAACGGGGGCTCGGAGCCAAAGTCTGGGAGTTGAGATGTTACAACAATGTTTGGTCTGTAAATGCTCCAAAAATACAAATATGTGACGACTGGGGGACTCACAGAAAGTTTCCATGATGGCTTCACCCTAATAGGGATGCAATATGATAAAGAGAATATAGTTTGTGCACCATTTCATTTAATGAAGAGTTAAAACTCCACGTTGACTCTATCAGCCTCACTGGTTTGTTTATGGGACGATTGGGAGGTTCACGGAAAGTTTCAATGATGGCTTCACCCTAATAGGGATGCAACTGTACTATGGACGTAAGTGAAGAGATATGATATATATAAATAGTGAGATATGATAAAGACAATATAGTTTGTGCACCATTTCATTAAATGAAGAGTTAAAGCTCCACGTTGACTCTCTATCAGCCTCACTGGTTTGTTTATGGGACGATTTGGAAGGTTCACGGAAAGTTTCCATGATGGCTTCACCCTAATAGGGATGCAACTGTACTCTGGACGTAAGTGATATGATATATATATATATTGAAATATGATAGAGAGAATATAGTTTGTGCACCATTTCATTTAATGAAGAGTTAAAGCTCCACGTTGACTCTCTATCAGCCTCACTGGTTTGTTAATGGGACGATTTGGAGGTCCACAAAGTTTCACTCATATTTAAAATAAAAAACGCACCAAAAAGTGGATAAAAGAGTGAAAACAGATTCCACCTCACAACTGCAGAAGTATAAATAAAAGTTTTTTTATCAACCAGCAGCCAAACTTACACTTTCCAACTCGCCCACATCTGCATTAGAAATAAATGATAGTACTGAGAAGTGCTGTTTTCCTCAGGGAGGGGAGAGCAGTCATATTTCATAAAACGCTGTAACACTCTTGTCTCCTTCATTCTGTTTCTTGGCCTCTTCACTTCTCCTCCCTCTCTCTGGTTATACTTAAATCCCTGTTTAACCCCCCCACCCCTCTTATTTTCTTCACTTTTGGCTCTTTCTGCATTTGTTCCCATATGAATCGTTTCTCTTTGGAGTGGAAACATCTTTGCAAAGCACGCGTCCCTCCATTCTTTGTGTTTCATGACCGTTCAGAACCAGGAGAATCGACAGTGAACAATATCTATGGTGTCTCAAATGAGAGGGAAAGCTATTGAGTGCGGTGACTGTGTATAACGGCAAACACATTTTCTTTGGCTCACGATATTTCATCTTCTCGTGGTTGTTTGTGCGTCTGATCCTCGACTCAGATCCTAAACTATTGTTCCAAAAGGTCTTAAAGACGAGTGAAGAAGAGAAAGCAAAATAAACTCGAACCTGCTCTGTGTCACACTGTCAGCGGGAGACATCCGATTTTCCAGGGGAGAAATAACTCTCGTGTTTATCCGGTGTTGTGTGTTGTGTTGCAGATAAAAGATTGTGATTGAATCCTCAAACAAGGCTGTAATAATGAAAGGCTTTCAAATGTTTGGCAGAGCTGCTGAGTGAGATAAAAAGTCCCACATGAGACCTTGAGAGAAAGTAATAAATCTCGTGAAAAAAGCTAATAAGCAGGTTCTGGCTTCTGTTCAGCACATTTACCAGAACACTAACACAATTATTGCTTGATTAAATTAAGTTTAATATTCAGCTGGAAATAACTTTAGTTTAAATTACTTCCGGGGGAAATCGATTTGTGCATCTGGGTGTTTTCGGCTGGACCGGCCGTGGTCCAACATTCCGAGAATCTTTTTTTGGACGAACCTCTGTTCAACCAAGCGAGACTAATAGATGTCCACACTCCAGATCAGTAGGGGGCGCTGTTTAATTCAAAGGTATTTGCCAACTTCAAATAAAAAAACCAAGTAGAGGAGCTAAAGCTAAATCAGCTAACGTCAGTAAACCTGCTGCTAAAGAAGAAGAATCCCATTGGAGAGTGAGATGACCTTTGTTTTATCATTAGCGGTTCAGTTGTGAACATTACGAGAATCGTGACTTTAATACGTAGAGTTTTATTGTGACGGCACAACAGCTTATTAAACGTTAAGTGTCCCAGTGAAGGAGGCGGGGCGGGACTTTACGTGACGGCCGGAGACGAACTCGGTCTGAGGGCTGAATAGGAAAAGGCCGGGTGGTCGATGCCGGACAAAGGGTCTTTTGTGTTTGTGTATCAGCTGGAAATCACTAACAACATCACAGCCCCTCCCTGCATGTGTGTGTGTCCACAGCAGGTCAGTGACGGAGTCAGATAAGGAGTCGCTGCTCAGAGGCCGACTTGTTTCTTCGGTTTTAGACAAAACCCGGGCGTTAGTCACTCTGCATAACCGGTTATGGTCATGGTTATGTCATGCTGCACTCCGTCCTTTCATCATCAAAGAGAGAGAGAGAGGGATTCTACTGATGTGGTCCTTTTGAAGATGAACACCTCACCTCACCTCCTCCATGTTAATAAGAGATAGTGTCTGCTATTTTGGGTTTGTTCTCTTCACACTGATCCTTTGATTTTAATCAGCGTTATGACGATGACACCTGAGACTGACTCGCGTGTGTATTGATTGGATAACGCTACCCTGGCTTCACCCCCCCCCCCACTTGGTACTGCGCAGACTCTTAAGACTATTCATATTTTTAATAAGGTTAAAGACTTTCCAGACCTTTAGAAAAAGACGTCAGGGCCGTTTGATGATAATCACGTTGTGTGAGACTTATAACACCAGCCGATGCTCGCGGCACACTCCAGACCAGTTTTACAGAAAAAGCACACAACATGTCAGGTTTTGTGTTGTGTTGCTGCTCGTCAACGCACCGACTGACTGGTGGCAGGAAATCATGGAAGCTGACATCCTATGCATCGACCTCTGATTAAGGTCATCAGGTCATCGCTTGTCAAACGAGAGTGAGAGAAGAGAAGAGGCCATTATCTTTACGTAACAGATTCAGGATCTGCACGGATTTTAGCAAAAGGCCGCGATTCATTCAATGAGCGCTTCTATTAGAGGATTGTTTAAAGACCTTAACAACACGTCATCTACGAGTTATTGAAGTTATCAAAGGATCATTTCAGAGCTTTGTTTTTTGAAACGTCAATGCAGCAGCGTGAGTCATGTGTCTGTGACTTCTATCAGAGCTTCATGAAATCATAGTTCAGGGCCCGTCTGTAGTTTCAGGGCATTTCCTTTATGTGTAGATTGGTCTGTGAGTTGTTCCTCTGATAAAGAGATCCACTCTTATATCAAACTGTCCACTTGCACAACACAAGGTCTTTCACATGGCAACACACAAGAGATGAAAGAAGCCGATTCTTACAGAGACACAAGGCTGCGACTCATTTGGGGATTTATTCATTAAAACAAATAAAATCTTTAATAACAGAAAAAACACGATTCAGTCTGACGTGACAGTGCATTCCTGGAGGTTGCTGGTTCCAGGCCTGTTGCGTGTCTGTCCGCACCCTGACCACTGATCACAACAGCTGCTTTGCATCAGCACTCAAAAGCCAAATATTTACTATGACATCAGCGCTGGACACGGAGCAGATTTACACGCCGCTGCTTTGTTTCCCAAAAGAAACTGACCTGCAATAAGAAATCTCTCACTGGAGCTTCTTCTTATTATTATTAGTAATAAATATTATTCTTAACGAGAGGGTAACAGCTCAGAGATTCATTTTAAAATGTCATATTGGCTTTTGGTCACTTTTTCAAACACAATGGACCATTGAGAAAAAGCCCGGTCGTTTCAATCCATTCAAATTGAAAGCAGATTTTCGAACGTATGCAGACGATGTCATATTCTACTTTATCGGTTACACCTGTAAAAAACGCAGTGAAATCCGATACAACAGCTCAGCCTCACGTTTCCATCTTTAACGACAGCGTCCAGGTTCGACCGGGCGACTTCCAGAGCGGCGCTGATCCAACCTGACTGCCTGTGTGTTCCTGTGGTCGCAGTTTGTTCCCGGTGCTGCGTTACAACCAGAGGTGTTTCTAATGTTCAGCCCAGAACCCCCCCCCCCCCCCCCAAATATTAGAAACACATTTTTTTAATAATAGAGTGCAGCACAACTGTGACCTCGGTAGCAAACACATTCCCCTCAGCGCCTCTCGGAAGGTTCGGCCAGAGATCAGCTGTGTGACGGTGGAATGTGCAGCGGAGATACTGGATCGCGACAACCGGATACTGGTTGACTCGTCACACTGGTTTGCCTCCAGCAGGTTGTTGGTTTTCACAAGAGAGAAAAGACACAAAAGGTGGAGGCAACAACAACAACAAGTCTTCTTCTTCACTGGGTCGGTACAGAGGCACATCATCTTCTGTGTGTCGGCTGATTCATAACTGATTTTAATATTATTCAATTAGTTTATAAAGCTCTCAACTTTATATCCATTCTCATTTCTTTTATGATTTCATCTTAAATAATTTTCTCCTCCCTTTTAGTCATTTATTCTTTTATATTTATAATTTTACGAGTTCCCTCATTACAAAATGCCAGGAGACTTCCTGATGTTATTGTTGTGCGTGGACGGGAGTGGAGGGTTATTGTTTTTTATGCTTTTATTCTATGAAGCCCTTTGCGTTATATTGTTCAGATGAAAGGTTCTTTATAAATAAAGTCAGATTTATTGTTCCTCAGGAGCAGAACACGAGTTCACTCTCTTCCTCAGGAAACTTAAATGGTCAAGTTTCCGTTTAGCTTTCTGAGCATCGTGGGGACGTCTCCTCCATGTTAGCACACCATGATGAAGAACATGTGATAGGGTTGAAAGCCACAGAGCAGCTACTTAATGGACTTCAAGGTGTTTTATCAACTGATTTTTAAAGATCTATAAAACAGAGATTTGAACTTGACTTCCAGGACATGGCTGATCTGCTGATGAAGACCATGTGATGTGGCTGAAAGCTCTGCATGGGCCACATGAGGTGAAACTGTCTAGTGTTTATCATCACTGCATAAAGACAGAGAGCTCAGCGACTCCATAAGAAGGAGAACTTGAATTTTAAGAGATCAAAGGAAGTTTCAAATGTCACAGGGACAAAAGAGAAGAAATCGATAAAAACTAAAACCAGGAGCGGGTGTGGCTCTGGTTTCCGTGGCTCCTTCTAAGCCCTCGTCTGAACTCGGCCTCCACAGAAGGAGAAGGTCAATCCCCGAAGGTGAACGAGTGCACCAGAGCCGGTTTAGACCTTTAAACCCAAGCGGCAGGAAGGAGGAACATTCCTCCTCAAAACAAAATACCTGCCGCTCAGCCGCTGTGACGTGGAGACGCTCGAGTCCGATATCTGCAGCCCGACAGAACTAAAGTGACTCTGGCCTCCGCAGAGGGTCGAGGGCTCAGGACCTGAATACCTGAGTTTAGAGCATGCCATTACAAATCCTCTGTTCCTCCCCTGCCTCCTCCGTCCTGCTCCTCCTTTCACCTCCTCCCCCGCTGCACACACTGTGACTTGAAGAGCTCATATTCTCGTGATTTAAATGTGAAAACAAGCAAACTGTGTTCGATTTATTAAGTTGCGTTAATTTGTTTTACACCATAAAGAACCAAACTGAACCCAAAGGCTCCAAACACCGGACGGTAACTCAACTGCAATGTAAAGTCACATAGAAATCAAAGCCACCTGTGAAATACAAGCGTCACATAAAGTAAAAACTAATTAGATGTGAAGTTCGTGATGATTTCTTTGGACTTATCCTTATATAGTTCTCGTGAAATTGGTTTTTCCAGCGTATAAAGTCGCGTTTAATGAACCTGTGGACGTGTGAGTGTTGGTTTAAGACCCACTGCACTGAACACACACTTTCCATTAACCCTCCTACTCTAGTTATATATACATTTTTTACTCTCCCTGCTTTTGTGTCCGGCTCTATAATCAAAATCTGCCTTTGTGCTTTTTCTCCTGCGACACCTCCATTCTTCACCTCCTCCGCGTCTTTCATCTCCTTCCCTTTTATTTGTTCCCCTCCAGCTGGGTTTGTGAGGAGCTTCTATTCCTTCCTGATGTTCCTCCAGCTCGGCTCCTCGCCTCCTCCTCGCCTCCTCGCCTCCTCGCCTCCTCGCCGCCTCCGACCCGCACGTCTCTCGCCGCGCTCTCTGATCGATCATGGCGGTCAACATCATCTTTATCATTTCCTGCCAGCAGCCCTATCATCATCATCGTTATCCCCCCGCTGCCATCCCCTCGCACACATATTTGTCACATCATCATTGTCATCACTCACGCGCAGGCTCCATTGAACACAGTTGTAAATGCATGTGTGCTCCATAAAGGAATCATCGGGCCGAGCCAACGCACATTAGAACAAGATCCAGGAGATAAACTGCAGCCAGATCTCCTCTTCTTCTTCCACTTCTGGTTTTATTAGATTTCCATTCTTCTGCGTCCACCTCATCTTTTTAATGCTCAACGCTTCTCACACTCATCGCTTGTCGTCGTCTGTTTGACTGATCCCACGTCAGCAAACCGCCGGGTTCGTCGCTCCATCAAATCCCAGCAGCTGCTGCGGACTCGGTTGGATTGTGGGTTTTTCAGGCTGTCACCAAATAGACGATTGTAAATCCAATTGTTTAAAAAAATTTCCAGATTTCCACAACATACTCTGTTTGCCGAAGCGTCACCAGGGGGCGAGTCAGAGGAGCGTTCAGGGGAAAGAAGCTCATCGCCTCACACGTCCAGAGTTTGATGAGTGTTTTATGAGTCATTTTATAAGCAAATCACCATTTTGCATCTTTTTCTTTATTTTAAACCTCAACCCAGTGACACACAAAACCAAACGGCTTCAACTTCTAACGGCCGTGACCGAGCTTTCGGCGCCGCGGGGTCGAAATGCCTGGATTTGAAAAAACAGGAAGAACAAAGTGCTGACATGTAAACGGCCGGTGGTCGGATCGGCCTCATTATGAGCGTCTGCACGTGGGGCTGCTGGGAAGTGAGGAACGGGGGGGCAAATTAGTTTGGACGTGTGTCGCCTGTGTGTAGACATTCCTGTTCCTGTCCACCGGAGACCACAGGGCCGTGGAGTCTCCGATCGTATCGAGGAGGAGGAGGAGGAGGAGGAGGAGGAGGAGGAGGGAGGAGGAGGAGGAGGGAGGGGGGGAGGAGGAGGAGGGAGGAAAAAGAAGGGGTGATGGAGAGTTGAGGGTAAAAAAAGAGGTTTAAATAGCCACAGCCAGCGGTTGTGTGTGTGTGTGTGTGTGTGTATATCCGTGTGTGTGTGTGTTCGTGTGTGTCTGTGTGTTTGTGTGTGTGTGTGTGTGTGTGTGTGTGTGTCGGAGCTGAGTGGGCTAAACACAATGCTGCTGTGAGGATCCAGACAAAGTGGGAAAACTCCTCTTGGCTCATGTCTCCGAGACGATGACTTATATCCGCGTGTCAGTGGGTTTGTGAATGACTGTGTGTGTGTATGTGTGTGTGTGTGTGTGTGTGTGTGTGTGTGTGTGTGTATGTGTGTGTGTGTGTGTGTGTATGTGTGTGTGTGTGTCTGGGAGTGTGTGTCGGGGGGGGGGATCTGGAACCGCAGCCTCCCAGAGTATTTTCCTGCTGATTCAGTTCTGAAGAGAGTCTGACCTTCACCATGTGTTTACTGTTTCACTCCCGTTTCTCTGTTTGTTTACAACATGACGAGACATTTTTTACGATTTACCGAAGTAAAGTTATGGATTTTGATTCGTTTGTGCAATTTTAAAGCATCAAACAGAGTCTGGGTGGAGGTGTGTGTTCTCCTGAGTGCACCTCCAGTGTGTGCATGTTTGTGCGATCGTTTCTTCAGCCATGTGACTCACAGGTTTGGACCTTGGAGCCAACAGGAAACCGCACGATGAAATCCTGCTTCCACGCAGAAAATCAAAGGCCATAAAATCATCACTTGTCTGATCAAATCCCTGCAATTGAGGCGAGTGCTACCAGGTGTTTATGAAGGTGAACAGGGCTGAAGCAGATGGAGAGGCCTCCGGAGGGGTTATTGGCACAGAGACCACACATTCAGCACTTTGGAGACTTTAGACCCGGAGCCATTCAGGATCCGTGTGTCTTGCTCAAGGGCAACTCTGCCATGAAGACGAGCGGCTGGGAGGAAGAATGAAAAAACAACTGGAGGCTTGTCTTCTATCTGAGCTGTGGTCAGTCCCAAACATGTCAACAGAACCCGCTTTCCCACACTGAGCCGTGGTTTCAAAGAATGACAGACACGTATTCTTCTGTCCTTTCTCTCGTCTGGGACTTTGAAGACCTAGAGTCGAGTCTAGAAATGGACCACATGCACATGAGACACGGTTCTGAGTCAGTGAACTAGATTTGACGTCAGCAGATTTCAAGTAAGAGGCTGTAAAACCACAATTTAATCCAAACACTTGGCGTGCACACAATAGCTGTTAAACACACACAGCCTGAGTTGTGTGTGTGTGTGTGTGTGTGTGTGTGTGTGTGTCTGTGTAAAACACCCCGGGTCCTCTTTCAAGTACAGACACATGAAGTGCCAATGTTGTCATAAACTTTGTTTATGACAAGTTTTGTGAAGAGCCGCTGACTGATTGCTGTATTGTTGTGTTCCCGGTCGGACGCCCCACGTTATATATGCATTTATATATGATGAATACTTTCTGTCTCATTATATTTTATTGTTGCTTTAAGGATACTCTCCAGTTTATGCCTGGAAATTAAATAAGAAATGAAACGCGTGGTTTTCCTGCTTTTGAGAAAACATCACGCTGCAGCTCCTCTTTTCAGCCTCTGTCTCAAACACTTTGATTAAGCTCCTGTCTCTTTAAGCACCCCCCACCCTCCTGATTAAGCCCGGTCTGCTCTGATTGGCTACCTGGCTCCCTCTGCTGTGATTGGTTAACAGTTGGACTTCACTCTGAGCTTCTTGCCCTTTTTAAAGTAAAGAAACACTAAAAAAACATATTTCTCCTTCACATTATAACTCAGAAACGTTACTACTACCATTAAACATATTTCTCTATTATTAAAACCAATTCCACTCATGTTTTTAATAATAGAAATGCTTCTAGACGCCAAGCACTACACCAAGGTCGTCCAAAAGTTTAGCACCGGGTCCAGAAACCTGTCAGATATTAATATTAATTAAAGATAATTTCAGCCATTCGTTGGACAAACTGTGAGTTTGAGGTTAGAAACCTTCTGGATGTTCTGCATCAGTTCCTCCACATGTTCCTCTGCGTCACTGAGGAGATTCCTTCACGCTGAACCCCCCCCCCCCCCCCCCCCCCATATGTTCCTCTACCCCCGGTCGGCGCCGCCGGCCTCCCAGACCCCAGCAGAGGTTAATATCAGAATTATATGATAATGGCGGGTCTGGATTCTATCATATATAAAGCTCTGGAGAACAGATGACACAGTATTAGATTATCCTAATTCACCATTAGCTCTGTAAAACCTATATTTCATATTATGTTATTTTATCAACTTTATAGATTCAAGCCAGAAACAAAAGAAAACCTCTGAAGCTCATTTAATGTTTCACTTGTGAGTTAGTTTCCAATAAAAAAATATTCAAATACTGTAGATGTTTTAAAAGCAACTTGTTCTACACGACGATTGAGTTTGAGGATATGAAATAATTAATCAATTTCTTTAGGATTCTACACGTCTTCATCTTGATATTACTCTTAAACGTATTTGTCAGTTTGTGTGTATTTTTAAACCGTGCATCTAAAACCCCTTTAAAAAGCAGAAATCAGTGAACTGGTAATAAAACCAGTGGCACTGGGAGCTCGTACCTTGGAGATGTACGCCTTGATGCCCTCGGCCAGTTTGATGCAGGGCTCTCCAAAGAGCTGGGCCAGCTGGTCCGGGATGTCCTGGTCCTTGTCCAGAGCGTTGAGCAGACTCAGGCACTTCAGCTCCTCCGTGACGCCCTGGCTACGCACCTGCACAACAAACACACACACAAACAAACAAACACACACACAGCGGCGGTCAGGTCTCGTTTTTAAATCTGTATAATACCTCTTTGATCCACAGATCAAACAAGGGGCTGAGCTGTGTCATATAAACTGGATCTGCAGGAGCTGGTTCCGTTTCCAGTGCAGCCGTGTGCAGCCACCGGCCACATATTGTGTTGCTTTTGTTTATTTGCAACACATTTTCCACCGGCTGCTTGTGTGTGTATGTGGACAAGCAACACATATATGTATAGACACACATTTTTGTATTTTCTTAATTGAAATTCTATGTATATTTGCGTTTTCTGGTTATTTATAAGAAAGTTAATGTTTAAACAACTTAGCAACTTTATATAAGTATATATTGTTTATCATATTTAAATTTTTCTGTCTTTTATGACTTGAATACTTTATTTTTAACTTCCCTGCTAAAGTTTTTCACATGATTATACTTGTGTGACAATAATAATCTTGAATCTTGGCAACAAACACCTGCAGATTGAAACTAAAGTTACTTTTCTTTCAAAATAATCTTTCAAAACAATCAAATCAGGGTAAAGATGCTCACAACCAAATCTCTAAACTTTTGTGTGTGTATATATAACCACACACTAAACACAAACACAAAAACAACACAAAACCAGGGCATGGAAACCCAATCCAACCTCTGCAGGAATGAATGAATCTCATTAAAATTCATATTTTCCTCTTTGATATCCTCCAGCAACATCAACGTACACAAACCTAAACATCTTTACATTACTTTATGTTTTATTGCCCTCGTGAGTCACTGGTTATTCCTTCCTGATGTCGGGTCTTTGTCTTCATGTGCGAACACTCTGCACCTCACACTGTGGGTGTGTTACTGTTGATGTTAGTGTGCGTCCTCCTGCACGTGTTCCTCGTTATCTGCTCTGTTTCTATAACATTATCTCACAAATCTGTTTCTCTTTCTTTGGATGTTTTGATGTTTGCAGCGTGAGTGTATGTGCGTGTTTCCCTAAATGTGTTTTCACTCTGCTGAGCGTCCTTGAGGGGAAACTGTGGACCCGACTCGCCCAGAGAGAGAAAGAGAAAGAAAAACACGACGTGGACGTTACATCAAGTGTGAGAAACAAGCCGAGAGTAACCAAAACATTATCTACACACACAGACACACACACACACACACAGGGGGCGGGATGCGTTCGCTGAAACACAACTTCTGAAGCGATACATACACAAGGACACATATCTTCTAATGAGAGACAATTAAAATAACAAGTCCTGAGGGGAACTTTCATCTGGGAGGAAATGTTTGCCTGTTGTTCTGGTCGGCACGGGTCGAGGACGACCTCTTTGGGAACCGACCTGCAGAGGAAGGCTCCCAGGCTGTGCAGTTGTGTGTCTGTGTGTGTGTGTGTGTGTGTGTGTGTGTGTGTGGTGCCTTCAGGGAGGTTGTGAGCGTCACGGTCTGAAAAGCCTCCTAATGACTCTATAACCAGCTCTGATTAACAGAGGGAGATTACAAACCCTCCTTCACTCCTCTGCTTTGTTTTTATTAATTTCTTTCCGCTTGAACCCAGTTTTCTAATGAACACCCCCCCCTCCCCCCCCCCCAATGTTCCTCTTGTGTTCTTACACATCTCACGTTCTTTATTTCCTGTTGTTTTTTATTATTCTCCATTCTGCTCTTCTACCTGTTCTCCTGTTTTTCTCACTTGTTCTTTTTTTGTTTCACTTGTTCTTGTGTGTTATGATTTGTTCTTGTGTGTTATGATTTGTTCTTGTGTGTTCTCACTTGTTCATGTGAACCGGTTTGCCGTTGTGTTGTTCCCCCACCTGAGCATGTGCGTTCTCTTTGTTGCTCTCTTTGTCGTCCCTCTGTCTCTGTTGTACTGTTCATGTTGATGCATAAGCACATCTCCCTGTTCCTATTGCAGATAACAATGTGTGTGTGTGTGTGTGTGTGTGTGTGTGTGTGTGTGTGTGTGTGTCTGTGTGTCTGTGTGTCTGTGTGTGTGTGTGTGTGTGTGTGTAAATCAGGTCAAACTCAGCAGGAAGGACGGGGCATTTACGAGAAGACAGACGTGTTGCCTGGTCCTGAAAAGAATGACTCATGTCTTTTATGGCCTCACGTCAAATCATAATTAATCTGATTAGATAAACGCCTTCGATGTTGTCAGTTCACATTCTGGTCTTGTGTCTCTGCTAGTTTCCAAAATGATAACTTTCTCCAAAACATCTCAAAATGTAGAAGCACGATGTCAAAGCGTGAATTCAAAACTAGATTTGATGCTTTTGAGCAGAAGGCATGAGAAATAAGAAAATGATGCAAACCGTGGCCACATCCATTCTACTACGTTTTAATTTGAAAACGGCCTTTTCAAACTAAAACGCCAGTTGACGCGGCCTTAAAGTCCAGTTGTTCTCTGGACTCACGTCTGCTGAGGAGACAGTTTAAGGTTTGGACACGTTCTCTTCACACTTTAATAAATCAACTTTGAGCCGGTGACCTAACTTCAAACACGTCTTAACGAGTTGTCGTGGATCATCTGAACAGGATCAGGACACACGTCCCAGTGAACCCAGTGGAGAGACGGTTCTAACGGGTTGTGAGGGAGCGTGTGATGACAGCTCGCCACTGGCAGGACCGTCGGGGGGGGGGGGGGGGGGGGGCTCACACATGCGTGACTGGGTCTGAGTTCGCTCGGCGCAGCAAGCGGAGTGGAAGTCATCTTGGTTTCTTTTTCTGGCGCCTCTAAAAACACACACTCCCCCCCCCCCCCCCTCCCCCCCCTCCCCTCCTCCCCCGTTAGTGGTTCTGCACGACGGGTTCGTTGTTATCAAGGAGTGACTTTTTTCACACAGGGCGTGAATTATTGTGTGTTTTCTGTGTGTACGCCTGCACATGTGTGTGCACTGGGTTCTGACAGCGCCGCTGGGGAGTGTGTGATACATTATGGAAGCTGTTGTGCGTCCGTGTGAGCGAGCAGATCCAGTTAGTGCACATCACCGCACTGAGCTGGTAAAACAAATTCTCCTGCTCCATTAGAACAGGGAGACGAGAACCGAGGTTACACACATCACCAGTTTCTACTGCGTGAAATCATGATCCAGAGTTTAGGAAGTTTGTAAAACTAGATTTTAACTTCTTAGATCAGCTGTTGTCAGATTATAAGCAACGCTCTGTGACTCCAACTGAGACAGCGCCCCCTGCAGCCAAACATGGTGATATGTTGGGCTACGTGTCCGAGCGATGAAGTGGTTTAGATGTATTGTTAAAAGGGGATTGAACCCACTCACCAGAGTCACATAGAACAGACGTTCAGGGAGAGAAGGAGGAAACTTTTTGAGGTAAAAACATGGGATTGTGTAGCTTTAAACATTTGCTGCTCTATCGTATAATTTGTACGTCGAGTAACTTT